>NC_052154.1:74524917-74711770 GCF_902713615.1 Scyliorhinus canicula | reverse complement strand
TGTGTGGGATGTAGGGCTCTGGGATGATGCTGTGTGGGATGTAGGGCCCATGGGGATGATGCTGTGTGGGATGTAGGGCTCTGTGGATGATGCTGTGTGGGATGTAGGCCCATGGGGATGATACTGTGTGGGATGTAAGGCTCTGGGGTTGATACTGTGTGGGATGTAGGGCCATGGGGATGATGCTGTGTGGGATGTAGGGCCATGGGGATGATACTGTGTGGGATGTAGGGCCATGGGGATGATACTGTGTGGGTTGTAGGGCCATGGGGATGATGCTGTGCAGGTTGTAGGGCCATGGGGATGATACTCTGTGGGATTTACCCCCTGGGGATGATACTGTGTGGGATGTAGGCCCATGGGGATGTTGGTGTGTGCGATGTACGGCTCTGGGGATGATGCTGTGTGGGATGTAAGGCTCTGGGGATAATGCTGTGTGGGATGTAAGGCCATGGGGATGATGCTGTGTGGGATGTAGGGCCATGGGGATGATACTGTGTGGGTTGTAGGGCCATGGGGATGATACTGTGTGGGATGTAGGGCCATGGGGATGATACTGTGTGGGATGTAGGGCTCTGGGATGATGCTGTGTGGGATGTAGGGCCCCGGTGTCGATGCTGTGCGGGATGTAGGGCCGTGGGATGATGCTGTGGGGGATGTATGGCTCTGGGGATGATGCTGTGTGGGATGTAGGGCCATGGGGGTGATGCTGTGTGGGATGTAGGGCCATGGGGATGATGCTGTGTGGGATGTAGGGTCATGGGGATGATGCTGTGTGGGATGTAGGGCTCTCAGAATGATACTGTGTGGGATGTGGGGCCATGGGGATGATGCTGTGTGGGATGTTGGGCCCTGGGGATGATGCTGTGTGGGATGTAGGGCTCTCAGGATGATGCTGTGTGGGCTGTAGGCCCATGGGGATGATGCTGTGTGGGATTTAGCCCCCTGGGGATGATGCTGTGTGGGATGTAGGCCCATGGGGATGTTGGTGTGAGCGATGTACGGCTCTGGGGATGATGCTGTGTGGGATGTAAGGCTCTGGGGATAATGCTGTGTGGGATGTAGGGCCACTGGGGATGATACTGTGTGAGATGTAAGGCCATGGGGATGATGCTGTGTGGGTTGTAGGGCCATGGGGATGATGCTGTGTGGGATGTAGGCCCATGGGGATGTTGGTGTGTGCGATGTACGGCTCTGGGGATGATGCTGTGTGGGATGTAGGGCTCTCAGGATGATGCTGTGTGGGATGTAGGGCCATGGGGATGATACTGTGTGGGATGTAGGGCCATGGGGATGATGCTGTGTGGGATGTAGGCCCATGGGGATGTTGGTTTGTGCGATGTACGGCTCTGGGGATGATGCTGTGTGGGATGTAAGGCTCTGGGGATAATGCTGTGTGGGATGTAGGGCTCTCAGGATGATGCTGTGTGGGATGTAGGGCCATGGGGATGATGCTGTGTGGGATGTAGGGTCATGGGGATGATGCTGTGTGGGATGTAGGGCTCTCAGAATGATACTGTGTGGGATGTGGGGCCATGGGGATGATGCTGTGTGGGATGTTGGGCCATGGGGATGATGCTGTGTGGGATGTAGGGCTCTCAGGATGATGCTGTGTGGGCTGTAGGCCCATGGGGATGATACTGTGTGGGATGTAAGGCTCTGGGGTTGATACTGTGTGGGATGTAGGGCCATGGGGATGATAGTGTGTGGGATGTAGGGCCATGGGGATGATACTGTGTGGGATGTAGGGCCATGGGGATGATACTGTGTGGGTTGTAGGGCCATGGGGATGATGCTGTGCAGGTTGTAGGGCCATGGGGATGATACTCTGTGGGATTTACCCCCCTGGGGATGATACTGTGTGGGATGTTGGCCCATGGGGATGTTGGTGTGTGCGATGTACGGCTCTGGGGATGATGCTGTGTGGGATGTAAGGCTCTGGGGATAATGCTGTGTGGGATGTAGGACCATGGGGATGATGCTGTGTGGGATGTAGGGCCATGGGGATGATACTGTGTGGGATGTAGGGCCATGGGGATGATGCTGTGTGGGCTGTAGGGCCATGGGGATGATACTGTGTGGGATGTAGGGCTCTGGGGATGATGCTGTGTGGGATGTAGGGCCCCGGTGTCGATGCTGTGCGGGATGTAGGGCCGTGGGATGATGCTGTGGGGATGTATGGCTCTGGGGATGATGCTGTGTGGGATGTAGGGCCATGGGGGGTGATGCTGTGTGGGATGTAGGGCCATGGGGATGATGCTGTGTGGGATGTAGGGTCATGGGGATGATGCTGTGTGGGATGTAGGGCTCTCAGAATGATACTGTGTGGGATGTGGGGCCATGGGGATGATGCTGTGTGGGATGTTGGGCCATGGGGATGATGCTGTGTGGGATGTAGGGCTCTCAGGATGATGCTGTGTGGGCTGTAGGCCCATGGGGATGATACTGTGTGGATGTAAGGCTCTGGGGTTGATACTGTGTGGGATGTAGGGCCATGGGGATGATACTGTGTGGGATGTAGGGCCATGGGGATGATACTGTGTGGGATGTAGGGCCATGGGGATGATACTGTGTGGGTTGTAGGGCCATGGGGATGATGCTGTGCAGGTTGTAGGGCCATGGGGGTGATACTCTGTGGGATTTACCCCCCTGGGGATGATACTGTGTGGGATGTAGGCCCATGGGGATGTTGGTGTGTGCGATGTACGGCTCTGGGGATGATGCTGTGTGGGATGTAAGGCTCTGGGGATAATGCTGTGTGGGATGTAGGGCCATGGGGATGATGCTGTGTGGGATGTAGGGCCATGGGGATGATACTGTGTGGGATGTAGGGCCATGGGGATGATGCTGTGTGGGATGTAGGGCCATGGGGATGATACTGTGTGGGATGTAGGGCTCTGGGGATGATGCTGTGTGGGATGTAGGGCCCCGGTGTCGATGCTGTGCGGGATGTAGGGCCGTGGGATGATGCTGTGGGGGATGTATGGCTCTGGGGATGATGCTGTGTGGGATGTAGGGCCATGGGGGTGATTCTGTGTGGGATGTAGGGCAATGGGGATGATGCTGTGTGGGATGTAGGACCATGGGGATGATGCTGTGTGGGATGTAGGGCACTGGCGATGATACTGTGTGGAATGTAGGACCATGGGGATGATGCTGTGTGGGATGTAGGGCAATGGGGATGATGCTGTCTGGGATGTAGGACCCTCAGGATGATGCTGTGTGGGATGTAAGGCTCTGGGGCTGATACTGTGTGGGATGTAAGGCTCTGGGGATGATTCTGTGTGGGATGTAGGGCCATGGGATGATACTGTGTGGGATGTACGGCCCTGGGGATGATGCTGTGTGGGATGTACGGCCCTGGGGATGATGCTGTGTGGGATGTACGGCCCTGGGGGTGATGCTGTGTGGGGTGTAGGGCCCTGGGGATGATGCGGTGTAGGGCCCTGGGGATGATGCTGTGTGGGGTGTAGGGCCCTGGGGATGATGCTGTGTGGGGTGTAGGCCCTGAGGATGATGCTATATGGGATGTAGGGCCACTGGGGATGATGCTGTGTGGGATGTAGGGCCATGGGGATGATGCTGTGTGGGATGTAGGGCCATGGGGGTGATACTGTGTAGGGTGTAGTGCCATGGGGATAATGCTGTGTGGGATGAAAGGCCATGGGGATGATACTGTGTGGGATGTCGTGCCATGGGGATGATGCTGTGTGGGTTGTAGGGCCATGGGGATGATGCTGTGTGGGATGTAGGGCCATGGGGATGATACTGTGCGGGATATAGGCCCATGGGGATGTTGGTGTGTGCGATGTACGGCACTGGGGATGATGCTGTGTGGGATGTAAGGCTCTGGGGATGATGCTGTGTGGGATGTAGGGCCATGGGGATGATACTGTGTGGGATTTAGGGTCCTGGGGATGATACTGTGTGGGATGTAGCCCCATGGGGATGTTGGTGTGTGCGATGTACGGCTCTGGGGATGATGCTGTGTGGGATGTAAGGCTCTGGGGATGATGCTGTGTGGGATTTAGGGCCCTAGGGATGATACTGTGTGGGATGTACGGCTCTGGGAATAATGCTGTGTGGGATGTAGTGCCCTGGGGTTGATGCTGTGTGGGATGTAGTGCCCTGGGGTTGATGCTGTGTGGGATGTAGGGCCCTCAGGATGATGCTGTGTGGGATGTAAGGCTCTGGGGATGATACTGTGTGGGATGTAAGGCTCTGGGAATAATGCTGTGTGGGATGTAGTGCCCTGGGGTTGATGCTGTGTGGGATGTAGGGCCATGGGGATGATGCTGTGTGGGATGTAGGGCCCTGGGGTTGATGCTGTGTGGGATGTAGGGCCATGGGGATGATACTGTGTGGGATGTAGGGCCACTGGGGATGATACTGTGCCAGATGTAAGGCCATGGGGATGATGTTGTGTGGGATGTACGGCTCTGGGGATGATGCTGTGTGGGATGTAAGGCTCTGGGGATAATGCTGTGTGGGATTTAGGGCCATGGGGATGATGCTGTGTGGGATTTAGGGCCATGGGGATGATACTGTGTGGGATGTAGGCACATGGGGATGATACTGTGTGGGATGTACGGCTCTGGGGATGATGCTGTGTTGGATGTAGGGCCATGGGGATGATGCTGTGTGGGATGTACGGCCATGGGGATGATACTGTGTGGGATGTAGGGCCACTGGGGATGATACTGTGTGAGATGTAGGCACATGGGGATGATACTGTGTGGGATGTACGGCTCTGGGGATGATGCTGTGTTGGATGTAGGGCCATGGGGATGATGCTGTGTGGGATGTACGGCCATGGGGATGATACTGTGTGGGATGTAGGGCCACTGGGGATGATACTGTGTGAGATGTAAGGCCATGGGGATGATGCTGTGTGGGATTTAGCCCCCTGGGGATGATGCTGTGTGGGATGTAGGCCCATGGGGATGTTGGTGTGTGCGATGTACGGCTCTGGGGATGATGCTGTGTGGGATGTAAGGCTCTGGGGATAATGCTGTGTGGGATGTAGGGCTCTCAGGATGATGCTGTGTGGGATGTAGGGCCATGGGGGTGATGCTGTGTGGGTTGTAGGGCCATGGGGATGATGCTGTGTGGGATGTAGGCCCATGGGGATGTTGGTGTGTGCGATGTACGGCTCTGGGGATGATGCTGTGTGGGATGTAAGGCTCTGGGGATAATGCTGTGTGGGATGTAGGGCTCTCAGGATGATGCTGTGTGGGATGTAGGGCCATGGGGATGATGCTGTGTGGGATGTAGGGTCATGGGGATGATGCTGTGTGGGATGTAGGGCTCTCAGAATGATACTGTGTGGGATGTAGGGCCATGGGGATGATACTGTGTGGGATGTAGGGCTCTGGGGATGATGCTGTGTGGGATGTAGGGCCCCGGTGTCGATGCTGTGCGGGATGTAGGGCCGTGGGATGATGCTGTGGGGGATGTATGGCTCTGGGGATGATGCTGTGTGGGATGTAGGGCCATGGGGGTGATGCTGTGTGGGATGTAGGGCCATGGGGATGATGCTGTGTGGGATGTAGGGTCATGGGGATGATGCTGTGTGGGATGTAGGGCTCTCAGAATGATACTGTGTGGGATGTGGGGCCATGGGGATGATGCTGTGTGGGATGTTGGGCCATGGGGATGATGCTGTGTGGGATGTAGGGCTCTCAGGATGATGCTGTGTGGGCTGTAGGCCCATGGGGATGATACTGTGTGGGATGTAAGGCTCTGGGGTTGATACTGTGTGGGATGTAGGGCCATGGGGATGATACTGTGTGGGATGTAGGTCCATGGGGATGATACTGTGTGGGATGTAGGGCCATGGGGATGATACTGTGTGGGTTGTAGGGCCATGGGGATGATGCTGTGCAGGTTGTAGGGCCATGGGGATGATACTCTGTGGGATTTACCCCCCTGGGGATGATACTGTGTGGGATGTAGGCCCATGGGGATGTTGGTGTGTGCGATGTACGGCTCTGGGGATGATGCTGTGTGGGATGTAAGGCTCTGGGGATAATGCTGTGTGGGATGTAGGGCCATGGGGATGATGCTGTGTGGGATGTAGGGCCATGGGGATGATACTGTGTGGGATGTAGGGCCATGGGGATGATGCTGTGTGGGATGTAGGGCCATGGGGATGATACTGTGTGGGATGTAGGGCTCTGGGGATGATGCTGTGTGGGATGTAGGGCCCCGGTGTCGATGCTGTGCGGGATGTAGGGCCGTGGGATGATGCTGTGGGGGATGTATGGCTCTGGGGATGATGCTGTGTGGGATGTAGGGCCATGGGGGTGATTCTGTGTGGGATGTAGGGCAATGGGGATGATGCTGTGTGGGATGTAGGACCATGGGGATGATGCTGTGTGGGATGTAGGGCACTGGCGATGATACTGTGTGGAATGTAGGACCATGGGGATGATGCTGTGTGGGATGTAGGGCAATGGGGATGATGCTGTCTGGGATGTAGGACCCTCAGGATGATGCTGTGTGGGATGTAAGGCTCTGGGGCTGATACTGTGTGGGATTTAAGGCTCTGGGGATGATGCTGTGTGGGATGTAGGGCCATGGGATGATACTGTGTGGGATGTACGGCCCTGGGGATGATGCTGTGTGGGATGTACGGCCCTGGGGATGATGCTGTGTGGGATGTACGGCCCTGGGGATGATGCTGTGTGGGATGTACGGCCCTGGGGGTGATGCTGTGTGGGGTGTAGGGCCCTGGGGATGATGCGGTGTAGGGCCCTGGGGATGATGCTGTGTGGGGTGTAGGGCCCTGGGGATGATGCTGTGTGGGGTGTAGGCCCTGAGGATGATGCTATATGGGATGTAGGGCCACTGGGGATGATGCTGTGTGGGATGTAGGGCCATGGGGATGATGCTGTGTGGGATGTAGGGCCATGGGGGTGATACTGTGTAGGGTGTAGTGCCATGGGGATAATGCTGTGTGGGATGAAAGGCCATGGGGATGATACTGTGTGGGATGTCGTGCCATGGGGATGATACTGTGCGGGATATAGGCCCATGGGGATGTTGGTGTGTGCGATGTACGGCACTGGGGATGATGCTGTGTGGGATGTAAGGCTCTGGGGATGATGCTGTGTGGGATGTAGGGCCATGGGGATGATACTGTGTGGGATTTAGGGTCCTGGGGATGATACTGTGTGGGATGTAGCCCCATGGGGATGTTGGTGTGTGCGATGTACGGCTCTGGGGATGATGCTGTGTGGGATGTAAGGCTCTGGGGATGATGCTGTGTGGGATTTAGGGCCCTAGGGATGATACTGTGTGGGATGTACGGCTCTGGGAATAATGCTGTGTGGGATGTAGTGCCCTGGGGTTGATGCTGTGTGGGATGTAGTGCCCTGGGGTTGATGCTGTGTGGGATGTAGGGCCCTCAGGATGATGCTGTGTGGGATGTAAGGCTCTGGGGATGATACTGTGTGGGATGTAAGGCTCTGGGAATAATGCTGTGTGGGATGTAGTGCCCTGGGGTTGATGCTGTGTGGGATGTAGGGCCATGGGGATGATGCTGTGTGGGATGTAGGGCCCTGGGGTTGATGCTGTGTGGGATGTAGGGCCATGGGGATGATACTGTGTGGGATGTAGGGCCACTGGGGATGATACTGTGCCAGATGTAAGGCCATGGGGATGATGTTGTGTGGGATGTACGGCTCTGGGGATGATGCTGTGTGGGATGTAAGGCTCTGGGGATAATGCTGTGTGGGATGTAGGGCCATGGGGATGATGCTGTGTGGGATTTAGGGCCATGGGGATGATACTGTGTGGGATGTAGGCACATGGGGATGATACTGTGTGGGATGTACGGCTCTGGGGATGATGCTGTGTTGGATGTAGGGCCATGGGGATGATGCTGTGTGGGATGTACGGCCATGGGGATGATACTGTGTGGGATGTAGGGCCACTGGGGATGATACTGTGTGAGATGTAGGCACATGGGGATGATACTGTGTGGGATGTACGGCTCTGGGGATGATGCTGTGTTGGATGTAGGGCCATGGGGATGATGCTGTGTGGGATGTAGGGCCATGGGGATGATACTGTGTGGGATGTAGGGCCACTGGGGATGATACTGTGTGAGATGTAAGGCCATGGGGATGATGCTGTGTGGGATTTAGCCCCCTGGGGATGATGCTGTGTGGGATGTAGGCCCATGGGGATGTTGGTGTGTGCGATGTACGGCTCTGGGGATGATGCTGTGTGGGATGTAAGGCTCTGGGGATAATGCTGTGTGGGATGTAGGGCCACTGGAGATGATACTGTGTGAGATGTAAGGCCATGGGGATGATGCTGTGTGGGTTGTAGGGCCATGGGGATGATGCTGTGTGGGATGTAGGCCCATGGGGATGTTGGTGTGTGCGATGTACGGCTCTGGGGATGATGCTGTGTGGGATGTAAGGCTCTGGGGATAATGCTGTGTGGGATGTAGGGCTCTCAGGATGATGCTGTGTGGGATGTAGGGCCATGGGGGTGATGCTGTGTGGGTTGTAGGGCCATGGGGATGATGCTGTGTGGGATGTAGGCCCATGGGGATGTTGGTGTGTGCGATGTACGGCTCTGGGGATGATGCTGTGTGGGATGTAAGGCTCTGGGGATAATGCTGTGTGGGATGTAGGGCTCTCGGGATGATGCTGTGTGGGATGTAGGGCCATGGGGATGATGCTGTGTGGGATGTAGGGTCATGGGGATGATGCTGTGTGGGATGTAGGGCTCTCAGAATGATACTGTGTGGGATGTAGGGCCATGGGGATGATGCTGTGGGATGTAGGGCCATGGGGATGATGCTGTGTGGGCTGTAGGCCCATGGGGATGATACTGTGTGGGATGTAAGGCTCTGGGGTTGATACTGTGTGGGATGTAGGGCCATGGGGATGATACTGTGTGGGATGTAGGGCCATGGGGATGATACTGTGTGGGATGTAGGGCCATGGGGATGATACTGTGTGGGTTGTAGGGCCATGGGGATGATGCTGTGCAGGTTGTAGGGCCATGGGGATGATACTCTGTGGGATTTACCCCCCTGGGGATGATACTATGTGGGATGTAGGCCCATGGGGATGTTGGTGTGTGCGATGTATGGCTCTGGGGATGATGCTGTGTGGGATGTAAGGCTCTGGGGATAATGCTGTGTGGGATGTAGGGCCATGGGGATGATGCTGTGTGGGATGTAGGGCCATGGGGATGATACTGTGTGGGATGTATGGCTCTGGGGATGATGCTGTGTGGGATGTAGGGCCATGGGGGTGATTCTGTGTGGGATATAGGGCACTGGCGATGATACTGTGTGGAATGTAGGACCATGGGGATGATGCTGTGTGGGATGTAGGGCCATGGTGATGATGCTGTGTGGGATGTACGGCCCTGGGGATGATGCTGTGTGGGATGTAAGGCTCTGGGGCTGATACTGTGTGGGATGTAAGGCTCTGGGAATGATGCTGTGTGGGATGTAGGGCCATGGGGATGATACTGTGTGGGATGTACGGCCCTGGGGATGATGCTGTGTGGGATGTACGGCCCATGGGGATGTTGGTGTGTGCGATGTACGGCTCTGGGGATGATGCTGTGTGGGATGTAAGGCTCTGGGGATAATGCTGTGTGGGATGTAGGGCCACTGGGGATGATACTGTGTGAGATGTAAGGCCATGGGGATGATGCTGTGTGGGTTGTAGGGCCATGGGGATGATGCTGTGTGGGATGTAGGCCCATGGGGATGTTGGTGTGTGCGATGTACGGCTGTGGGGATGATGCTGTGTGGGATGTAGGGCTCTCAGGATGATGCTGTGTGGGATGTAGGGCCATGGGGATGATGCTGTGTGGGTTGTAGGGCCATGGGGATGATGCTGTGTGGGATGTAGGCCCATGGGGATGTTGGTGTGTGCGATGTACGGCTCTGGGGATGATGCTGTGTGGGATGTAAGGCTCTGGGGATAATGCTGTGTGGGATGTAGGGGTCTCAGGATGATGCTGTGTGGGATGTAGGGCCATGGGGATGATGCTGTGTGGGATGTCGGGTCATGGGGATGATGCTGTGTGGGATGTAGGGCTCTCAGAATGATACTGTGTGGGATGTAGGGCCATGGGGATGATGCTGTGTGGGATGTAGGGCCATGGGGATGATGCTGTGTGGGATGTAGGGCTCTCAGGATGATGCTGTGTGGGCTGTAGGCCCATGGGGATGATACTGTGTGGGATGTAAGGCTCTGGGGTTGATACTGTGTGGGATGTAGGGCCATGGGGATGATACTGTGTGGGTTGTAGGGCCATGGGGATGATGCTGTGCAGGTTGTAGGGCCATGGGGATGATACTCTGTGGGATTTACCCCCCTGGGGATGATGCTGTGTGGGATGTACGGCCCTGGGGGTGATGCTGTGTGGGGTGTAGGGCCCTGTGGATAATGCGGTGTAGGGCCATGGGGATGATACTGTGTGGGATGTAGGGCCCTGGGGATGATGCTGTATGGGATGTAGCGCTCTGGGGATGATAATGTTTGGGATGTAAGGCTCTGGGGATGATACTGTGTGGGATGTAGGGCCCTGGGGATGATGCTGTGTGGGATGTAGAGCCCTGGGGATGATACTGTGTGGGATGTAAGGCTCTGGGGATGATACTGTGTGTCACGTAAGGCTCTGGGGATGATGCTGTGTGGGATGTAGGGCCATGGGGATGATGCTATGTGGGATGTAGGGCCCTGGGGATGGTTCTGTGTGGGATGTAGGGCCATGGGAATGGTGCTGTGTGGGATGTAGGGCCATGGGGATGATGCTGTGTGGGATGTAGGGCCATGGGGATGATACTGTGTAGGATGTAGGGCCTTGGGGATGATGCTGTGTGGGATATAGGGCCATGGGGATGATGCTGTGTTGGATGTTGGGCCCTGGGGATGATACTGTGTGGATGTAGGCCATGGGGATGATGCTGTGTGGCGTGTAGGTCTCTGGAGTATATACTTTGTGGGATGTAAGGCTCTGGGGATGATACTGTGTGGGATGTAGGGCCCTGGGGATGATACTGTGTGGGATGTAAGGCTCTGGGGATGATACTGTGTGGGATGTAGGGCCCTGGGGATGATGCTGTGTGGGGTGTACGTCTCTGGAGTAGATACTTTGTGGGATGTAGGGCCCTGGGGATGATACTGTGTGGGATGTAGGGCCATGGGGATGATGCTGTGTGGGATGTAGGGCCATGGGGATGATACTGTGTGGGATGTAGGGCCCTGGGGATGATACTGTGTGGGGTGTACGTCTCTGGAGTTGATACTGTGTGGGGTGTAGGGCTCTGGAGTAGATACTTTGTGGGATGTAGGGCTCTGGGATGATACTGTGTGGTATGTGGGGCCCTAGTGGAATATACTGGGCACGATGTATTGGCCACGTTCTGTTTAATTGAGAGCGCAATGAGGCTGTAACATCGCGAGAGATGCCAAAAATGAGAACCCCATTGGGCGTCGATCAGTATATCATCTAGCCAGTCCGCTGGCGTTCGTGAAGTCAGGATCCTGCCATAGTCTGGCAGGAAGCCAATATCACCACTTAAGGCCAATCCCCATACAATTTAATGTGGTGTTGAGATGCATCAGCCATGATCATAGTTAGTGGCAGAACAGGCTCCTGCTCGCTCATATTTTTTACCTTTCCACCTGTGGTTAACCAAAAAAGTAACAACTGTATTAAACTGAAAGAAAAAACTGATATTTGCTCAAAGTTGAGTGTCAGGCCAGAAGATCGGAAAGAATATAAAGAACATTAGGGCAGCACAGTGGTGCAGTGGTTAACACTGATGCCTCACAGCACTGAGGACCCAGGTTCGATCCCGGCCATGGGTCACTGTCCGCATGGAGTTTGCACATTCTCCCTGTGTCTGCGTGGGTTTCACCCCTAGAACCCAAAGATGTGCAGGTTAGGTGGATTGGCCATGCTAAATTGCCCCTTAATTGGAAAACGTTTTTAAAAAGTAATAATTGGCTGCAAAATATTCAAAAAACAAAGTGTGCATTGGTCCTATAGAATGGGCACCTGGGGAATTGGAAAGTAGAGCGGACAAATCAAACAGATATTTTGCATCAGTCTTTGCTGTAGAAGACACAAATAGCACCTTAGAATAGCTGTAAATCAGGAAATGGAAGGGAGGGAGGAACTCAGGAAAATTACAATCACCTAGGAGGTAGTATTGAGTGAATTCACAGCTCCTGGGTCCCAGGTTCGATTCCCGGCTTGGGTCACTGTCTGTGTGGAGTCTGCACGTTCTCCCCGTGTCTGCCTGGGTTTCCTCCGGGTGCTCTGGTTTCCTCCCACAGTCCAAAGACGTGCAGGTTAGGTGGATTGGCCATGATAAATTGTCCTTCGTGTCCAAAAACGGTGAGGTGGGTTACTGTGTTACGGGGATGAGGTGGAGGTGTGGGCTTAAGTAGGGTGCTCTTTCCAAGGGCCGGTGCAGACTCGATGGCCCGAATGGCCTCCTTCTGCACTGGAAGTTCTATGTTTTGAAAATTCTATGAATTGTCGGGTTTGCGATCTGAAAAGTTCCCGGGTCTGTATGGACTTCACCCTAAAGCATTGAAAGAAGTGGTTAATGAGATAATTGATGCTGATGAGATGTTTCTCTGGAACTCTCTTCCTCAAAGGGCAGTAGAAGCAGAATCTTTGAATATTTTGAAGGCAAAGCTAGATAGATTCTTGATAAACAAGAGGGTGAAAGCTTATCGGGGGTTGGCAGGGATGTGGAGTTGAGGTTACGATCTGAATGAACAGCCATGATCTTATTGAATGACAACACAGGCTCGAGGGGCCGAGGGGGCTACACCTGCTCCTAATTTGTACGTAGATATGGGATGTAGGGCCCTGGAGTTGATCCCTGTGGAATGTAGGGATCTGGGGAGATGTATTGTGGGCTTCAGGGCTCTAGGTGAGGTGCTGTGTGGGTCTGGGATCCTGGGGGAGGTGCTGTGTGCGACCCTGGGGGAGGTGCTGTGTGTGGCCCTGGGGGAGGTGCTGTGTGAATCCCTGGGGGAGGTGCTGTGTGGGTGTGTTGCTCTGGGAGAGTTACTCTGTCGGGCCCTGGGGGAGGTGCTGTGTGTGTCCCTGGGGGAGGTGCTGTGTGTGTCCCTGGGGGAGGTGCTGTTTGTGTCCCTGGGGGAGGTGCTGTGTGTGTCCCTGGGGGAGGTGCTGTGTGTGTCCCTGGGGGAGGTGCTGTGTGGCCCTGGGGGAGGTGCTCTTTGTGGGCCTGGGGGAGGTGCTCTTTGTGTCCCTGGGGAGGTGCTGTGTGTGTCCCTGGGGGAGGTGCTGTGTGTCCCTGGGGGAGGTACTGTGTGTGGTACTGGGGGAGGTGTTCTGTTTGGGTCTGGGGGAGGTGCTGTATGGGGCCTTGGGGGAGATGCTGTTTACTGTTTGTGTGTGTGGCGCTTGCGAAAGTGATGTGTTGGTGTGGGGCCCTGGCTGAGGTGCTGAGTGGCTGTAAGGCTCTGGGGGAGCTGCTGTGTGGGTGTGGAGAGTGGGTTGTTTGGGTGTGTTGTGTGGAATGTAAGGCGCTGTGGGAGATGCGATTGGAGGTAAGGTCTTGGGGAAAGTGCTGAGTGGGCTGTCGCCTCTGGGGAAATGTTATGTGATATTTATGTCCTTCCTTTTGAATGTTGGTCCTCTCAGCTGGATAGATGCTGTTTGTAGAACCTTGCAATGTGTAACAGTGACTTCCAAAAGCCTTTCTTGGATGTCTTGGGTGGGTGAAATGCTTGAATGCATGTTTCTTTAACTGTACTCCTGAAACAGTAAGCACTTCCAGCAGAAGAGGGAAGGATAGTGTTAAAAGACAAAATTCGACTGAAGCATTTTGTGGCGGTCGAGAAAAGAAACAAACAAAAGGACGATCCCTGTATTCAAAAACGCACAAATTACAATTTGTACTATCTTGTTAAAAATCGAGAAGAATTTCCAGATAAAAGACGAAGAAAGATTTTTTGGGGGTTTTAAATGAAAAGCCCAATTCAATCGGCGTTTTTCCAAGTTGGGATGTTCTTTGTCCCAGGTTTGCTGTCAGTTCTTGTACACCAAATGTCTGCTCCTCCTTGGTTTAATACAACTTCATCAGCTCCAATTCCATTTCCTCTGTCCCCAGGTGTCAGTTGTGAAGAGTGAAGAGACAAAAGTGCGTCAGGAAGATGTCAGCAAGCTGCTGTATGACATGCAGCTAATGCGAGGCCATCAAGAGAGCATGGACTGTCGTCTGAAGGATATGAAACAGTCAGTACCGGCCTCGGGGGTGTGGGCTCAAATTGAATTCAGACGGATGGTCGCAGGAAAATAAAATCTGGTTAAATCGAACCGTTAGATGGGTGGGTGGTAACCATGGGCAGGGTTTTCCCACTCGACCCTGCGGCCGGGGTCATCCGGTCCAACCAAAAGATGGTGGACACCTGCAGCGGGTCCCACCACATCGGGGCCGATAGCTTTGGGTCCTGGGTTTGAACCCCACTGGTGAGCATAATGTTCTGGCATGGAATGTTCCGGACAATTCCAATCCACTCCCAAGTGAATCTGCTTCCATGCCATCAATCAAACAGAACTCAACAGCATTAGACCCTGAATTAAGAAGCCAACAAAAGTAACAATTAGAAACTACATGTGTTGCAGGTCATAGAGATTGTTCCTCTGAGATCAGGATTAAAGTACATTATGGCGAGAGCTATTCCTTGCAACAAATCCATGTGGGAAAAGCCTGGTGTGACAATGAATGTAAAAGCAGGAACATGCTCGACAAGCACAAAATTCACTTCCTCTCTCCCGATTACTCGCAAAAAAGAAGTGGGATAATTTGGAAATGAATTGAATGAAGCCGAGTATAGGTTTGGAGCTGGACTGAATGCCAAAAGGCAGTTGGTCAACGCACTTGGTGTTTTAGTTGTTACGCTATTTGCAATGTCACACAATAGCTGACGGCAAGTCTTGTCAGTGACCTTATTCAGGGTCTGCTTTTGGGTGCATTTACCACTATCACCTGGTTAACACTCTGTTTTCCTTCAGTCAGAATGAGGTTCTATGGCGAGAGGTTGTGTCACTTCGACAGAAACATACCCAGCAACAGAAGGTGATTAACAAGGTATGGGTTCCTGTTCTCTGCCATCCCCTTTCAAAAAGTCCATTTCATCTGTTGGTCTCCTTTGTCCTCCATTATATAGGACTCGGAGAATTTGTGGGACAGGTCCTTGGATCCTTATCTCCAAAACCAGACACTAGGGGATACAGAAAAGCAGTCATCGTCATAGAGTCACACACTTTTTACAGCACAGAAAGAGGCCCTTCAGCCCATGGCGTTCGCGCCGGCCATCAAGCACATATATATTCTAATCCCATTTTCCAGTACTTGGTTCCTAGCCTTGTGTGCTATGGCATTTCAAGTGCTCATCTAAGTGCTTCTTAAATGTTGTGAGGGATCTCGCTTCTTCTACCTTTTCAGGCAGAGTTCCAGATTCCCACCACCCTCTGGGGGAAAAAGTTTTTGCTCAAATCCCCTCTAATTTCCCAGCCCCTTACCTTAAATGTATGTCCTCTGGTTGTTGACCTCTCTACTAAGGGGAAAGGTTTTGTCCTAACTACCCTATCTATGTCCCTCATAATTTTATACACTTTATCATGCTCTGCCCTCAGCCTTCTCTGCTGTAAGGAGGATGACCCCAGTCTAACCGGCCTCTCTTCAAAGCTGAAATGCTCCAGCCCTGGCAACAGGCTGGCAAATCTCCTCTGCACCTGCTCAAGTGCAATCACATCCTTCCAATAGTATGGCGACCTGAACTGCACACAGTACTCTAACTGCCCCTTTCTTTGACTCCCTTTCCTCTGCCTCTTTGAAGCAAACACTTCTCTTGTGCAGCCCGAAAACCGCAGAAGTGACTTGGGAAATTCAATGTTATGAGGTTTTTTAACATGCCATATTTATGCCCCAACAATGCAATACCTCACCCATTAACAGTGAGAAAATCCTGTCCTTCTCGGCAGCTTTTCAATACTTAATTAAAGATCAAGCTGAGACACTGGGCTGGTAACGCCATTGTTATCTATCCTGCAGTTCTCAGCTATCAGGGGAAGAGTTAGATAGAAGCTAGAGGCTTCCATACCGAAATAGGCGAGTCCTTCCCTCCCCATGAGACTCACCCACAACTTCAACCTTTATTGTGACTTTGGCAGAGGCCTCGGAGATTTTCTGCTATTTAAACTGTAAAATAATTATGTCCAGGGGGACCTTAAAAATTGTGAGAGAGTTGTGTTTGTGCTCGGGGATAGAGGCAACTGAGAGATTGTTTATGGGTAATTGTGCGGTTGGGGGGGGGGGGGGGGGGTGATTGAGGGATTTTTTGGTGAAGGGATAGATGTGTAGTTGCAAAGAAAATGATTGAGGGGGTTTGTTGAGACATTGAGAAAGAGTCGTCCAGACTCAAAACGTTAGCTCCCTTCTCTCTCCACAGATGCTGTCAGAGCTGCTGAGATGGTCCAGTATGTTCTGTTTTTGTTTAAGGCATGGGTGTGTGTTTTAAGGGGGGGGAGACTGAAGAATTAATTAGAGGACAGGTTGTGTGGTTGGGATAAGAGATATCACCGGGATTGATTGAGCTTGTGTGGGCCGAGGCCGAATTTGTACAATTGACATCACTCCCATCTCGATGATTAACATGAGATCGGGAAAATGACCTGTTGTTGGTGAGTGACCTGCCCTGCAATGATCTGCTGACTCACCGCACTAACACCTGCCTCTGATCTCTGTTAACAGCTGATTCAGTTCCTGCTCAGCCAGCTCCAATCGAACCACAACAGTATCGGGCTGAAGAGAAAGCTGTAAGTATTGAGAGCAGCGGAGTGTGACTGATCTCCATTCACCGGACAGGCTCGATTCTGAACCATCAGGTGACCTGTTACCATGGGAACGCTGAGTGAATAGGTTCAGAATGCTGAGTAAGATCTGATGACCCATTTCATTCAGCACTCTGTGCTGTGGTGAGCAGATATCAGAGCGTGCTACACAATAAACCTTGCCAACTCAGGCTCTATTGTTTTAGGGACTTGGGCCCGAGGCTGAGAGGAACATTTGTTCCCCATTGAATTCTGTCAGGAACACAGAGAAGGAAGGTGGTGATCATTTAAATTTAGAACCTCAGAGCCACAAGCTGATGAATTTTCTTCAGTACCATTTCAAAATGTTGAGAGTATACAAATTATTAAGAAGCTAGGGGTCAGCCTGGAGAAGCCTGGGACTGAATGCTCAGACCCCACCAAACATGGGAGTGGAGGCAGACTTGGTCTGAATATAGCACTGCTGACTGACGTGCCAATTTCCCAACACTCGCCACTTTAGAGGAGGTGGGTTCAGGCAGGCACAGCTAGCTTCCCCTGTGAGGTGGATATAGATTATTAGACTCTCTAAGAATGTTCTTGCTCCATACTCCAATCAACCTCTTTTTTCTCTCAAGCAGCTGGGGGTAGTTTAGCTCTCTGGAGGTGGGCACCCAGCAGAAGGACGGGCTGTAGGTTGGCAGTACTCTCAGCAGGTTTGGGGACCCTCCCTATCTGCATCAGTGCGGGTCCAGCCACGGGCCTACCTGCAAAGGGTCTCCCCCCACCCCTCCCCGCCCCGCCAACTTCGGGCCCTACTGCAGAGGGATCTCCCCCTCTACCTGTAGAGGAATTTCGCCCCCCCCCCCAATGCCCTGCCGCAGGCCTACCTTGAGAGGGATCGCCCCTTGCCCAGCCATGGGCCTACCTGCAGAGGGATCTTTCCCCCCTCCCCTCCCCCGCCCAGCCATGGGCCTATCTTGAGAGGGATCACCCTCGCCCCCACAGAGGTGACCCTGCTGTAGGAACCAATTTTATTTAAAGATTTTTTAAAAGGTTGCTGAGAGGGTGTCTCCATGTTGAAGCCTTCCCTCAGTTACTTACCATCCACTGTGGGCTGCCGCTATTCCTAAGTTCCTAAGGTCCTAAGGTCTCTGATTGAGCCTCCAACTTTGAGAGCCCCTCCACTGTCAGAGAACCCCTCCCCATGACAATTAAAGGAACAGATCCCAAATCCCAAGGAGTGGCTGTTTTCACCCCTCACCCGGGGCACATTGCAGGGCACAGAAGTGGTACCTCCTATTTCCCACTCCCTGGGGGTAAAATGCAGCCCCGAGAATGGTGAATGGCATATGGACTATAAATACAAACTAAAACTACTGCCTTATCACACTGTAAACTCCTTCATTACCCTGGGAAAGTCATGCTGCATTGAATCATCGTAGAATCATAGAATCCCTACAGTGCAGAAGGAGGCCATTCGGCCCATTGAGTCTGCACTGACCCTTTGAAAGACCAACCTACCTAGGCCCAATCCCCCACCTATTCCTGCAACCACACCCTAAAGGGCAATTTATCATGGTCAATCCACCTAACCTGCACATCTTTGGACTGTGGGAGGAAATCGGAGGACCCGGAGGAAACCCTCGCAAACACGGAGAATGTGCAAACTCCACACGGACAGTCACCTGAGATCGGAATCGAACCTGGTGCCTGGCGCTGTGAGGCAGCAGTGCTAACTACCGTGCCACCTGTGGGCGTGCCGTGTGTGTACAGCAACCTACCAGAGGCATCCAAAAGCTAGCTAAAAATGGACTGAAAATAACTATCTCACTCCACATAACTACCAGAATATTTATTGTGTGATCATTAAAAAAACAACAGTGGGTAGGGAACAATCTCGAGAATACATTCAAATGTTCGTATTCAAATGATGGTCATCAATGATACAAACTTTATTCTTGCCGTATCATCTGTATCTCTAGATGGGATTTTTGCATGGAACTAATTCTCTGGTATTATCCACACAATCCCTCCCTCTATGTAGGAAGTATATGTATGTATTATCTTGTCATATTTTCAGCAGAAGCAAAACCATTTTGCCAAAAGTACTGGGAACCAATGGTTTACTTTTGATGTTGTTGTGTATTTAATGGTGGATCTCTCGAACTGTTTCTCCTGGTTAGTCTAAGCTCTCAAATTAAGGTTTTGATGTTTCCTGTAGTCCCACTGCAGCCTCAATGTGATGCCGCTTTTACTTCACCAATCTTAATTTTAACTTGGGCTGAGAATTGGGGGTTTTGGTGGCCAAAGCAGATGGTGACCTGCCCAACATGAGGTTCAGTGATTTTTAAGCTGGGGTGGGAATCAGGCCTCGAAGTGGGCAATGATGCCAAGAGTTGTAAACACGTGAACCTCATCTTCATGCAATGATCTTGACTCCTGCCCAATGCAGGCAGGAATGGCATCACCATCAGCAGTCGGAATTGGTGACGTGTCAGGCAGCTGCTGAGTGCCCTTAGAAACAGACCTATCGAAGTTGGTAAGAAATTAAGATGGCAATGAGGGATTGGGGTGTCTGTAATCAGAAGTGGATTCACCTGTGGGAGGGGTGACCAAATATAACCTTGTTGGGCCAGAAAGAGTACTGTTACTCCATTTGGCCCACAAGGAACCACCAACAATTGCTTGCTGTTCTGAGAATGTGCTGGCCATGGTTCTAATGCCATGGGCACCCTGATGCTGCCATGTCTGTGCCATGAAATTTGGCTCCCTCTCCCCAGGGGCAGACAGCCTCTCTGTGCTCCAACTCTCTAAGATTGAGCAGCACGATTGCACAGTGGTTAGCACAGTTACTTCACAGCTCCAGGGTCCCAGGTTCGATTCCCGGCTTGGGTCACTGTCTGTGCAAAGTCTGCGCATTCTGCCTGAGTCTGCACATTCTCCCCATATCTGCGTGGGTTTCCTCCAGGTGCTCTGGTTTCCTCCCACAGTCCAAAGATGTGCAGGTTAGGTGGATTGGACATGCTAAATTGCCCTTAGTGTCCAAATAAGTGAGGTGTGGTTACTGGGTTACGGGGAGAGGGTGGAGATGTGGGCTTGGGTAGGGTGCTCTTTCCAAGGGCCGGTGCCGACTCGATGGGTCGAATGGCCTCCTTCTGCACTATAAATTCTATGATTCTATCTCTGTCCTCCTCCAAACCCGACCTCGTGCACATCCCCAATTCTAACCCATTAGAAGCCATTAGAACCCCTACAGTGCTGAAGAAGGCCATTTGGCCCATTGTGTCAGCACTGATCCTCTGAAAAAGCACCCTACCGAGGCCCATATCCTTCCCTATCACCGTAACCAAAATCTAACCTGCACATCTCTGGATATTAAGAGACAATTTTAGAATGGCCAATCCACCTAACCTGCAAATCTTTGGACTCCCTGCATTATTGTTGGCCGTGCCTTCAGCTCCCTTGGTCTCAAGCTCTGGAATTCCCTTCCTAAATCCCTCAACCTCTCTCTCCTCCTCTAAGACATTCTTAAAAGTGTACCACCATCTCATTAGTTGGCTCAGTGTTGAATTTTGTTTGATGATGTTCCTGTGAAGTGATTTAGCCTGTTTTCAGATGCAAAGATACTCGTATATATGCAAGTTGCTGTTGTGCGGAGGGCAAAAATCCAGTTGAAACGCCATGCACACTGTTCCCAGTGGGCCGGCTGGATTAAAATCAACCTTGATCCATTTGGAATCAAAATACCCCATACCTTACTGCTGCACACTTCATAGGTGCAATATTTACCTCCCCTTTTTGAAGAAATACAAATAATTATATTTGATCTTTCTTCCCTAAAACCTCTTATTCCAGGTAATTTTCATTATAATTTTATTTTGCTCTCCGTTGAATTTTCGGTTAATACTAAAGATGCAAATAAGCTTTTTGTTTCTTCATGCCTTTGCAACTTACCACAATTTCTCTGTTCAATGCATTATTACGAAAGCAAATTGTTCTCCACTCTAACATCCTCATACTGCTCATGGTGCCATCTCTTCTGAAGCTGTTGGAAGTCATGTTGGCTTTTGACAATAATGTCAAATGTACAATATTATAGGCTTGGGTATCCGGGAAACACTTTGCTGTTTTCCTTTGTAAACAAGCTGATACTGAACAATTTACACTATCATCTAAAGCCAAGATTATGCCATTGTGTTGCAGCATTATCTGAGGGTTGCTCACTCTGCTCAGATACATTCCTGGAGGTTTAATTACACAATCCCCTGGCTTCCAACAACTCAGTCAATAGCCTATCTTCCCATCTTAATAGTTTCATAGATAGATGGATAATTGGTTTATTGAAACATCATGATGTGGAGGCAGGTGCCACATTGTGATGACAATACAAATTACACAAGTAATCATGATTGGTGACATAGTTATAATCATTGAAATAAAAATTAAATTAAACTATTAAATCATAAAAGGGATTGCACAATTATGATAATTTCAGTGTACAAATAATTACAGTACATTGTAAAAATGCAGGTCTAAAAAAATGAATGAATGTATTTGAAGCACATTATTCTGAAATGCCCCATGATCGCAGCAGTGTCCAATAGATTAACCTTTATAAATCCATGCCCACTCCAGAAAAATAATAGTATTACACACATCTTCCCCAAATTGCCAATAACTAATTGTATGATCATTTGTCATTTGGTGAAAAATTATATATTTTTGATTATTTTGCCATGTTTGCAGCTATTGTTACACAGAAGCAGCATGACTTCTACGTCTTTGAATATGCATCTCAATCTAGACACAGGGTAAATCCTCACGGGTGTCAGAATTCCTGGAATTTGGCGCCTGGTATCATGTGACATGGGTTGTCACAATGCACTCAGAATTGTAGTTCCACAACGGTTTTACAAAAAACTACATTTCCCATAGTGCAGCTGGCAGTCTCCAGCAGCTGTAAATCTCTGGGAAATGTTGGTCCCAAGCTCCAGCTGGTGGATGGCCTCACCGGGTGGGGGGGGAGATGTCTCAGGAATTTTTAACATTCTGTTTTTAAAATCCTTTTTATTGGATGTGAGCATCACTGGCAAGGTCAGCTCATCCTGAATTGCTCTTGAGAAGTTAGTGGTGAACCACCTTCTAGAGCCAGTGTAATCCATCTGGTGTAGGTACACCTATAGCACTGCTAAGGAGGGAGCGACCGGACTTTGATTCTGGGGCAGTGACGGAATGACAATGTAGTCCCAAGTCAGGATGATGTGTGGCTTAGAGCGGAACTGGCAGGTGATGGTTGTCCCATGCATCTGCTGCCCTTGTCCTTCTAGGGGGTGGAGGTCACCTATTTGGAAGATTCTGTCTAAGAAGCTGTGGCGATTTGTTAGTAATCAACTTGTAGCAATTTGAATTGCTTCCTGTCCTGAGAAAAATTGTATGAGGACAAACAAGGTTAACTGCAAGGCGGGTGATGAATTAATAAAATCTCTACAGTGCCGAAGGAGGCCATTCAGCCCGTTGAGTCTGCACTGACCTCCCAAAAGAGCACCCTATCCAGGCCTACTCTCCTGCCCAATTCCCATAACCATATAACCTAACTTACCATAATGCACAATTTAGCAAGGCCAATCTTCCTAACCTACACATCTTTGGACTGTGGGAGGAAATCGGAGTACCTGGAGGAAACCCAGGTAGGCGTTGGGAGAATGTGCAAACTCCATACAGTCACCCAAGGCTGGAATTGAACCCGTGTCCCTGGTGCTGCGAGGCAGCAGTGCTAACCACTGTGCCGGGAAATGCTCCCAAGTTTATGCACCCTCAACTGGTCTTAGTTCCCAGATAGGAGCACTCCGTCCTTTATTTTTAAACAGAGACCCCTAGTTCTAGATTCTCAGACAAGAGGAAACATCCTCTCCACTTCAACCCTGTCAAGACTTCTATTTCAATCAAGTCACTTCTTACTCTTCTAAACTCCAGCCGATACAAGTCCAGCCTGTCCAATCTTTCCTCATAAGACAACATTCCCATTCCAGGTATTAGTCTAGTAAACCTCTTAACTGCCCCCAATGGATCTACATCCTTCCTTAAATAAGAAGACCAATACTATACATGGTGCTCCAGATGTGGTCACATCAATGTACCGTATAAGTGAAGTATAACCTCCTGACTTTTGTAATCAATTCACCTCACAATAAATGATAACATTCTATAAGCTTTCCTAATTACTTGCTGTACCTGGATACTAACTTTTTATAATTCATGCACTCTGACGCCCAGATTCCTCTGCAGCTATGACCTCTGCAATTGCTCACCATTTAGACAATATACTTTTTTATTTTTCTTGCCATCATGGACAAAGAACTCACTTAAACTATTCATGACCCTTTGTAGCTTCCTTATGTCCTCTTTGCAACTTACCTTCCAACCTACCTTTGTGTTGTCAGCAAATTTAGCAAGCATACCTGAGTCCCTTCATCCAAGTCATTTATAGAAATTGTAAAACGTTGATGCCCAGCAACTGATCCTTGTGCATGCCACTCGTATATCTTGCTAACCAGAAAAATGCCTATTTAGGCGTACTCTGTTTCCTGTTGGCTGACCAATCTTCTATCCATGCCAATATGTTACCCCCTACACCTCCAGCTTTTAATTTCCATAATAACCTTTAATGTGGCATCTTATCAAATACCTTCTGGATATATAAGTACAGTACATCCGCCAGTTCCCCTTTACCATGTTTACTTCTTCAAATAACTCAAAATGGTTAAACATGATTATCCTTTCACAAAACCATGTTGACTCTGTCTGATTGCCTTGAAAGTTTCCAAGTGCCCTACTGTAATTCATTTTGTAATAGCCTTATAATATTTTCCCTATGACAGAAGTTAAACTTGTCGTGTTTTTTTGTCTCCTTCCCTTTTTTTGAAAATACTTTTATTCGGATTTTTAACATTTTGTACATAAAACAAAACAACAAGAACAACAATCCCCCCCCCCCTCCACTCTTCCAACCAATACCCCAATAACTCAAAAGAACAGTCCCCCACCTTCCTTTCCCCCGTCTTCCCGAGCCACCTGCACCCCCAGGTACCTGAAGTCGCAGGCAAGTTACCTGAAGAGTAACTTAGGTGAGTTTGAAACTAGGGTCTTAAATCTGAACAAAATAAACTACATAGGAGTGAGGAGGGAATTGGCTGAGGGAAACTAAATTAAAATATATAATGAATTAATTAATTAATAATCTTTATTGTCACAAGTAGGCTTACATTAACACTGCAATGACGTTACTGTGAAAAGCCCCTAGTCACCAACACGGCTCCTGTTCGAATACACAGAAGGAGAATTCAGAATGTCCAAACTACCTAACAGCACGTCTTTCAGGACATGTGAGAGGAGACCAGAACACCCGGAGGAAACCCACGCAGACACGGGGAGAACGTGCAGACGCCTCACAGACAGTGACCCAAGCCGGGAATCGAACCTGGGACCCTGGCACTGTGAGGCCACAGTGGTACCCACTTGTGCTACAGTGCTGCCCCTATGATGGTAGATAAGCAATGGCAAAGATTTAATTAATTATTTGGAACAAATTTACCTTTCCTTAAATAATTAAATCCCCATGGAGGGTGTGAAGAGGATCCTGGGCCAGGCAGTCATCCGCACCAAGAGGAGAGTGTGAGCGGAAGACACCGAGCCAGGCAATTGGCAGTATCTGGAGGCAATTGCAAGCGAACGACTCCGGCAGGCAGTTCACAGCATCAAGAGGCGATTGCAAGAAGAGGACCCTGTGGCAGGTCATTTAAATAATTAAATCCCCATGGAGGGTGAGAAGAGGATCCTGGGACAGGCAGTCAGCAGCACCTAGCAGAGAGTGTGAGCGGAGGACACCGAGCCAGACAATTAGCAGTATCTGAAGGCGATTGTAAGAGGAGGACCCTGTGGCAGGCAGTTAGCAGCACCTAGCAGAGAGTGTGAGAGGTGGACACCACACTAGGCAGTTATCACCACCTAGAGGAGGGTGCGAGAGGAGGATGGTGAGTCAGGCAGTCAGCACCCAACATCACAAAAGAAACAAAGGTTAATTGGTTGGTGAGAAACCGCCATTCGGGAGGGTCAGCAAGTAGCTGAGAATTAGAAAAGTACATTTTTTTTAAATAAGGGGCTACTTATATTTAAATAAGAAACACAAGCAATAAGGGAATAAAGTTAAGTTGAGGCCAGGTAAAATAAAGGTATATAAGTTAATCAAAGTAAAATAAAGTAAAATAAGGGGAGTGAATTGAAGATAGGGCAGGGCAGTTCAGTTGCATGGAATGTGTATTGTAGTATATGGGAAGTCATCGACGCTCCTGGTATCCCAGTCGACCACATGTGTAGGCAGTGTCACGAGCTGCAGAAAATTGAGTTCCAGGTTTTGGAGCTCAAGTGGCGGCTAGAGTCACTGTGGGACATCCGCGAGGCTGAGAGCTACATGGATAGAACGTTTATAGAGAGATGGTCACAGCACAACTTAGGAGTCTGGAGGCAGAAAGAGAATAGAAGACCATTGGCAGTCGAATAGATCGCGGCAGATAGTGCAGGAGTCCCCTGAGGTCCCACTCGCCAGTCCTTTTCCCACTTTGGATACTTGTGAGAGCATTGGTTCCTCGGATGAGTGCAATCAGATTCAGATTTGTGGCACCCCAGGCGGCTCTGCTATACAGGAGGGGAGAAAGAAGAGGGGGAGAGCAGTAATGATAAGGGATTCATTAGTTAGGAGAACAGACAGGCACTTCTGTGGCCGTAGATGTTACTCTAGGATGATATGTTGCCTCATTGGTGTCAGGGTCAGGGATGTCACGGAGCATGTGCAGGAGAATCTTATGGGAGAAGGTGATCAGCCAGAGGTCATGGTCCACATTGGTACCAATGACTTCACTCAGAAAGTGGATGAGGTCCTGAAAGCTGACTTTAGGGATCTAGGGAGGAGGTTGAAATACAAGGCCTCGAAAGCAATAATCTCAGGATTACTCCCAGTCTCACATGCAAGCGAGTATAGAAATAGGAGAATTGAGTGATTCAGCATGTGGCTGGAAAACCGGTATAGGAGGGAGGACATCAGCTTTCTGAGGCATTGGGACAAGTTGTTGGTGGGGCCAATAAAAGTTGGACGGGCTACGCCTGCACAGGACTGGGTCAAATATCCTCGCGGGGAGATTTGCTCGTGCTGTTGTGAGCGGGGTTTAAACTAAATTGACGGTGGGAAGTTGAGGGCAAATTCAGAGCAGGAGATGAGGAATTAATGAGTGACCTTGAAAGACAGAAGCAGCACAAGTTTAAAAAGTGGCAGCAGTGTTAAAAGGTGTTTATGTAAACGCAGGGAGGATAGTAAATATCGATGATGATCTGAGGGCAGAGATAGACCCATGGTCGCGTGATATCATTGCCATAACGGACACTTGGCTGAAGGAGGGACATTAAAGGCAGGTCAGCCCCCCTGGATATAGAATTTTCAGGCAGGCTCGGGAGGAGGTAAAAAAGATCAGGGTGTAGTATTATTGGTTAAAGAATCAATTACAGCTGTGAAAAGGGATGATCTACTGAATGAAGCATCAAATGAGACCATATTGATTAAGCTCAGAAATAAAATGGGGGCAACCACAATAGACCCCCCAAATAGTGAAAGGGAGTTAGAAGAGCAAATATGTGGGCCGATTGTGTGTGTAAAAACAATAGGACAGTAATCGTTGGGGACTTCAACTATTCTAATATCAGTTGAGATATGAATAGTGTGAAGGGCCCAGAGGGTGTAATATTCTTGAACTGCACTCCAGAATGTGTTTAGCCAGCATGTAACAAGCACAACACGAGCAATTCTAGATTTAGTCATCGGAAATTAAGCTGGGTAAATGGATGAAGTAGGAGTGGGGATCATTTTGGAGATATTGGTCATTATATAGTTTCCGATATAATGACATAACTAAATTAATATAATTTCCATAATGATTTTAGCATAATTATGGAAAAGGATAAAGATAGAACAGGAGTAAAAGTTCCAAATTGGGGAAGACAATTTTTTCAAAGCTGAAAGATGAGCTGTAAAAGTGAACTGGGTACAGCTGTTAGAAGGAAAAATTGTGTCAAATCAGTGAGAAGCATTCAAAAGCGAGATTTTATAGACACAGTGTACACGTGTTCCCTCAAAGAGCAAGGGCGGTATTGCCAAATCTAGATTCCCCCCCCCCCTGTTATTCAGAAGCATGCAGGCCAAGATAAAGCAGAAAAAGAAAGCTTATGACGGTCACAAAAGACTTGCACTGGAGTGGATAAAGTACACGAGTGAAGTAAAAATGGATATTAGGAAAGTTAAGAAAGGATACGAAAAAATATTGGGAGGTAAAATCAAAGAAAATCTGAAAATGTTTTACGAATACGTTAAGAGCAAGAAGATAACTTTAAGGAAAAGGTAGGGCATATTAGATCTGTACATGGCAACGTGTGGGTTGGTTCAGAAGTTGTGGACAGGGTTCTCAATGAGTACTTTGCATCTGTCTTCACTACGGGAAGGATGATTCAGACTTTCTAGTTGGAGGAGTGTGAATTATTCGATACAATAAGCATAGTGAGAGAGGAAGTACTGGAGAGACTGGCATGCTTGAAGGTGGATAAATTGCCACAGCCTGATGGATTGTACCCCAGGCTGTGAAAGGAAGCCAGAGAGGAAATAGTTGATGCT
The DNA here is from genome assembly GCF_902713615.1 of Scyliorhinus canicula. Taxonomy (NCBI): domain Eukaryota; kingdom Metazoa; phylum Chordata; class Chondrichthyes; order Carcharhiniformes; family Scyliorhinidae; genus Scyliorhinus; species Scyliorhinus canicula. The sequence goes on along the minus strand of NC_052154.1, from coordinate 74,684,211 downwards.
CTGAGGATCATTTTCCAATCTTCACTAGATACAGATGGGGTCCCAGAGGATTGGAAGTCTGCAAATGTTGCCCCATTATATTTTAAAGGGTGTGAGGAGTAGGCCAGAAAACCATAGGCCAGTCAGTCTGACTTCAGTGGTGGGCAAATTATTGAAAACAATCCCGAGAGACAAGGTAAATTGGCACTTTGAAAGGCATGGATTGATCAGAGATAGTCCACATGGTATTGTTAATGGAAGTTTGTGTCTTACTAACTCAACAGAATTTTTTAAAGAAGTAACAAGGAGGATAGATATGGGGAGTACAGTGGAAGTTGACTACATGGATTTCAGTATTGCATTTGGCAAGGTCCCATATGGGAGACTGGTCAGAAAAGTAAAAGCCCATGGGATATAAGGGAATGTTGCAGGTTGGATCCAAAATTGGCTCCGTGACAGGAATCCAAAATTAATGGTCGATGGATGTTTTTGCAAATGGAAAGCTGTGTTGTGGTGTTCCACAGGGCTCAGTATTGGGGCCCTTGCTGTTTGCTATCGATATTAATGATTTAGACTAGAATGTGGGGTCACAGTTTCAGAATTAAGGGTCGGCCATTAGGATTGAGATGCAGAGAGATATCTTCACTCCCCTTGCAATTGAATCCCCTAAGATTGTTGCATACTCCCACAGGCCTCTCCCCTGCACCATGGTGCAATGGATTTGGCTGCTGCTGCTTTCCCCTGAGAGGCCATTCTCCTCAACAGTATGTACTACAGCATATCTGTTTTGCAGGGGAATGGCCACAGGAGATTCCTGCACTGCCTGCCTAGTTTTCTTGCTCTGACTGGTGGCTACCCATTCCTTTCCTATCTGTAGTGTCTTAGCCCACGGTGTGACCATCTCTCAGTTTGTGCTATCCATGATACTCTCCACATCCTGGACTCCCCACAGTGTCCACAGCCTCCAACTCCAGAACCTGGGATTCCAGGAGCTGCAACTGGAGGTACTTCCTGCACACAGGCTAACCCTGGGTACTGGAAATGCTCTGGCTTCCCACATGGAGCAGGAGGAGCACACCCCAGCTTTGAGCTCTCCTGCCATGATGTAACCCTTTAAATTAAACTTTTTGGAAAACACTTAAAATCAAATAATATCTAGGGCCGTTCTTCCCTGGTCCTCTTTACTATAAAATAATTCCCTCGCAAACTATAGACTACAAATTAGACCATATAAACTATAAGCGATAAAAGTAGTAAATACTTATCTGATCTTTCTCACCTAATCAGCTGCATCCACTTGCCCCGTGTCACTTTTGAATCCCGATGTCATCTCAGGAGCTACAAAATCCAAGCTAACACTCTCAGTCTTGCATTTCTCCTGCTCTGTTATCTCCCTGGCCCCGTTCTCAGTCTTGCTCTGTCTCCCGCTCTCAATCTTGCTCTTTATCGCGCTCCGTTATGTCCCCGGAACCGTTAGCAATCTTGCTCTTTTGCACACTCTTTTATCTCCATGGCTCCACTCTCAGTCTCTTTCATTTTCGCGTTTTTTCATCTCTCTGTCTCCGCTCTCAGTCTCACTCTTTCTCCCGCTCTGTTATCTCCCTGGCTCCACTCTCAGTCTCACTCTTGGTCATGCTCTGTTATCTCCCCTGCTCTGCTCCCAGTCTTGCTCTTTCTCATGCTCTTTATTCTCACTGTCTCGGCTCCCACTCTCACTTTTTCTTTTACTCTTTTATCTCACTGCCTCCGCTCTCAGTCTCGCTCTTTCTTGAACTCTGTTATCTCATTGTCTCCACTCTCAGTCTCACTCTTTCACACGCTCTTACCTCCCTGGCCCTGCTCTGATTATTGCTCTTTCTCGCACTCTTTTATCCTCCCTGCTCTGCTCTCAGTCCCCCTTTACCAGCATTCCTTTATCCTCCCGGTTTCATTGCTAATGTAGTAATGTTAGTGCTTCATTGACTCTGTCTATAGTGGACACTTTGGCAGGGTGACAACCTGCATGCTGACACCACTGAGGCCACACGTCTAGCATGACTGAGCTGGCATGCGCTATACAAAACTTTCAATTATTTTTACTTTTTTAAATCATCTGAACCTCTCAATTTCTGGTTTGCAGCTTGGCTGGCTATCAGCTTGCGACTTTGCAGCATTATTTATGCAATTGGTTATCAACACCGAGTTTGAGCAAATATTCTTTATTTAAACAGTGTTGACCTTGCTCTAAAGTATTGCTCGCCACATTAATTGCGACACCTGTGTGTGCAGCTATCCAGATGAATATCAATGTGATGTTCTGAAGGGTTTAATTCTGTAGCAATACAAAGCCCTGGGTTTGATCAATGTCACTGTTCTTCTAATAGACCTCTGATGTTGGATGACGGTAGTTCTGCTCCTCCTGTGCCTAAATATGGTCGACATCTATCAATAGAACCTCTTCAGGACCCATATTTCATTCAATCGGTAAGTGAAGTGCCTGCTGGCATCCAAGCAAATGATATACTGTTTCCCTCAGTCCAGCAGGAAAGTGGGATAACAATGGGATTCTGTTATAATGGTAATCTTGTACATAAAGATCTCATGTTCCTGTTATACCTGTGGTTTGGGTGCCTTTCTTATAATTGAGACTTCTTTCACCCCACCTAACCTCCACTCCTCTCCTTAAAGGGCTGATCTCGCTGGAGTTTAGGGCGATACTTATCAAAAGCCTTTATGTACCTCACCCAATTGTCTGTTCTTCTTGTGTGACCCTGAGTATTGAGTATTGGGGAACCGTTTAATTATGCGTGCCTGATTTTATACTTACCCAACATGTGTGCAGTCAGTTCCCCTTCTCTGTAACATTCAGACATGCCTGCAGCTCTTGTTAGTTGGCGATGATGGTTTTACAAGTATTAACGATACTTCACTGGTAGTTTTGTTGAATTGGTCGCTCCTTACTTCCAGCCGTCCACAGAAGCTGCCTCCTGCTCCAGTGCCTACACCGATAGCCCTGTTCCTGGCGGGCCAATCATTTCTGATGTCACGGAGCTGCCCCCACCCAGTGCTGCAACCATTCCGTCTGCAACAGAGGAGCAGAGGTGAGTCAACTTCATCATGGGTTCAAGGAGGAATCATTGTAGCTGATTTACTTTCAGTAAGAGGAGGAAAGTCACCTTCTCTCACTTTGGGCATCTTGCTGTTAAGGTGAAATAAGGGTACTGCAGCAGTGCGAAAAATCCTGGATACACACTCAAACTGAATTCCATTCAGTCGAGTTAGGCTGTGAAACCTATTATCATGCAAATTGGAATAAAATATCTCTTCTCACTTTTTTTTTAAATTAAGGGGCAATTTAGCATGGCAATTCACCTACCCTGCACATATTTGGGTTGTGGGGGTGAGATTCACACAGACACTGGGAAAACGTGCAAACTCCACATGGACAGTGACCCAAGGCCGGGATCGAACCTGGGTCCTCGGCGCTGTGAGGCAGCAGTGCTAACCACTGTGCCACCGTGCCGTGATACGCAAGTTACTGGTCTTGGCTCCATGGCAGAACTCTTACCTCTGAGGCCTAGGTTGTGGCTTCATGCCCCACTCCTGAATGTTCAGCAACAATATGTGCTGGCAGTGGTCACACACAAGGCAGCTCCTGCCCAAGGTTCCAGAAAAGAGCTCTTTTTTAATCAAAAGGGGGTGGAATTTTGATGAAAATATGTCGGTTAATGTTGGAGGAGTACTTTCCCCCAGGAATAGTATGTCTCTTGGTTTCCAGAACCGGCAGAATCAGTGTAAGATTTGGCTGGAGCTGCAGCAAAGACAAAAGCCTCTTCCAGCATGCAGGCGGGGGAAGGGCGAGCTTAAAGGCTTCAAGCTGACTTGAGGGCCTTTATTAAAGCTGAATTGAAATGAAAATGAAAATCGCTTATTGTCACGAGTAGGCTTCAATGAAGTTACTGTGAAAAGCCCCTAGTCGCCAGCAGCAGAAGGAACAACTGTGAAAAGATCTCGCCACGGCCATTGAAAAAGCAGTGACGAGACTTCTGGTGGCGGCCATGGAGGAGTAGGTCGCGCATTCGGCAGCTCCCATCTGGAACCGACTCTCGGACCTTTTTCAGGCGTTTACACTGACTTTTTGGGGCAGATTGGTGAAGCGAACACTGCCAAAAGGATTCTCACTCTGTTGTATGGATAGCTGGACCAGGAGTGGCCGGGTGAAGCGCTTAAGTCCCAACAGATGGAAGTGTGCGGAGCGGGCGCTGAAGCACGGCATGGCGGCCGGTATAGACCAAGGTCCATGGGCGCAGTGGGCACAGGAGCAACAGGAGTTCCTTAGGGGTTGTTTTGCTGATCTGAAAAAGGCCATGCTGGCCCCGATGAAGGCATCAATAGACCAAATGATCACAACTCAGGCAACACAAGGGAATGCGATTAAGGAGATGGAGAAAAAGCTATCTGACCATGAGGACAAGTTGGTCGTATTGGCCCTTAAGGTGGAGGCGCAGGATGACCTCCACAAGAAGTGGCAGGAGAGGCTGGAGGACCTAGAAAACAGGTCCAGGAGGCAGAACTTGAGAATTGTGGGCCTCCCTGAAGGTGTGGAGGGGTCGGATGCGGGAGCATTCATGTCCAAAATGCTGGAGACGCTGATAGGGACGGGAGTATTCCCTCGACCCCTGGAGCTGGACGGGGCGCACAGAGCCCTCGCAAGGAAGCCCAAGGCGAATGAACCGCCGAGGGCCATGGTGGTGAGATTTCATCGCTTCTCGGACAAGGAACTTGTCTTGCGGTGGGCAAAAAAAGAACGGAGCAGCAGGTGGGAGAACAGCGTGATATGCATCTACCAGGACCTGGGTGCGGAGCTGGCCAAGAAGCGTGCTTGATTCAACCGGGTGAAGGCGACCCTCTTCGCAAGGGCATGAAATTTGGGGTGCTACACCCAGCGAGGCTATTGGTCACGTACAAGGAACGGCATCACTATTTTGCAGACGAGGCGTGGCCATTCATCAAACAAGTAAAGTTGGGCTCGAATTAAAGGATGGCTAAGCTTTGGTGGAATGCGGCGGTGGGGCTGGGTAACATGGTACCGTTTCTAATATAAGACTGTATGCAATGTTGGGTGCGTGTAAGGGTGCGTGGTGGCTGGAGGGTGCAGTGTTTTCGGCAAAGTTGAGATACGGAGGGGGGAGGGGGCCCTGTACTTAGTGCAGATTTTCGGGAAGTTGGAGCCTTGGTTCAACAAGTGTCTCCTCACAGGGCAATGTTAGTGTCTTCTGTTTATTTTTTGTTTCGTATTACTATTTACTCACTGGAGCTGGAGAGATTGTTTAATTGGTTTATTCACGTAGGGAGAAGGACAATGAGGCGACAGTCTGATCAGCGCCAGAGGTGGGAGCTGCCAGGCTCAGCATGGGTCAGCTGACTCTCGGGAGCATAGTGGGGGGTGAGCAAGTGCCCAGCTGGTGCTTGGCGGAGGGTTTTGGGTCGTGGGGCTGTCGGTGGGGGGGGGGGGGGGGGGGGGATGCTGCTTTGCTGACAAAAGGAGGTATCAATTTCGGGGTACCAATTGAGGGTCGGGGGCGGCGGCTCCCTGAGGGGGCACTTGAGGAAGCGAAGGGCGCGGGCTTGAGGTTGGCCAAGAAAGGGCGATGGCTAGTTAGCGGGGGGGGGGGGGGGGGGGTTAGCCCCCCGTCCAGGCTGATCACGTGGAATGTGAGGGGTTTGAATGGGCCGGTCAAAGGAGCGCGCGTGTGCGCGCATCTAAAGGGGTTAAAGGCAGATGTAGCAATGCTTCAGGAGATACATTGAAAGCTTGCAGATCACACGAGATTGAGAAAGGGATGGGTAGGCCAGGTGTTCCATTCAGGGCTGGATTCGAAGACCAGGGAGGTAGAAATTCTGTTCCGTAAGGGTGTGGCATTCGAGGCTGGGAGAATTGTGGCAGATAAGGGGGGCAAATATATAATGGTGAGTGGAAAGTGGGAGGGGGTGGTGTTTGTGAACGTCTATGCTCCAAATTGGGATGATGCGGAATTAATGAGACACATGCTAAGCAAAATGCCGGACTTAGAATCACACCACCTGACATGGGGGGCGACTTTAACACAGTCATCGACCCCGAGCTGGACCGGTTTAAGTCCAGGACAGGGAAGCGACCAGCAGTGGCTAAGGAACTGAAGGGCCTAATGGAGCAGACGGGGGGGGGGGGGGGGAGGGATTGGGGGGGGGAGGGATTGGGGGGGGGGGAGGGATGGGGGGGGGAGGGATGGGGGGGGGGAGGGATGGGGGGGGGGGGGGGGGGGGGTGGGGGGGGGAGGGATGGGGGGGGGGTTCGATCCCTGGAGGTTTGCGCGGCCGAGAGCGAAGGAGTTCTAATTTTTTCTCCGATGTTCATCAGGTTTATTCCCGCATAGACTTCTTTGCCTTGAGCAGGGTGTTAATCCCAAAGGTGGTGGGGACAGAATACTCAGCAATCGCAGTCTCGGACCATGCCCCGCAGTGGGTGGACCTGCGGCTTAGTGAGGAGAGAGGGCAGCGCCCACTCTGGAGACTGGATGTGGGGCTGTTAGCGGACGAAGAGGTTTGCGGGCGAATGAGCAGGAACATCCAGAATTACCTGGAAACAAACGATACGGGTGAGGTAGCAGCGGCAACGGTCTGGGAGGCTCTGAAGGCAGTTGTCAGAGGGGAACTCATCTCAATTCGATCTCATAAGGAAAAGAGGGAAAGAGCGGAGAGGGAGAGACTGGTGGATGAGATACTCCGCGTGGACAGGAGATACGCAGAGGCCCCCGAGGCGGGGCTACTGAGGGAGCGGCGGAGTATGCAGGCGCAGTTTGAACTGCTGACCACAGGGAAAGCGGTAGCACAGCTGAGGAAGGCAAGTGGGCAGTCCATGAGTACGGGGAGAAAGCGAGTAGAATGCTGGCACGCCAACTGTGAAAGAGGGAGGCGGCCAGGGAAATCGGGGGAGTAAAGAATAAGGAGGGTAACATGGTCTTCGATCCGGGGGGGGTGAACGGAGTCTTTAAGGAATTCTATAGTAAGCTATACGAGTCGGACGGGAGCGGAAGGGATGAGGCAATTTTTGAACCAGGTTTGCAAAGGTGGAAGAGGACCTGGTGGAGGGGTTGGGGGCCCCGATTGAATTGAAGGAGATTGTCAAGGGTATAGAAGGCTTGCAATCGGGTAAAGCCCCGGGGCCGGATGGTTACCAGGTAGAATTCTATAAGAAATTTTCGGAAATATTGAGCCCACTCCTGATGTGCACCTTCAATGAGGCTAGAGAGAAAGGAACCCTGCCCCTAACAATGTCACAGGCTTTGATCTCACTCATTCTTAAACGAGGGAAGGACCCGGAACATTGCGGGTCATACAGGCCGATTTCGCTTTTAAACGTAGATGCCAAATTGCTAGCTAAGATTCTGGCCACAAGAATTGAGGATTGTGTCCCAGGGGTGATAGAGGAAGACCAGACTGGGTTTGTTAAAGGCAGTCAACTCAATACCAATGTCCGGAGACTTTTGAATATTATATGATGCCCTCACAGGGAAGGGAGGCGGATGTGGTAACAGCGATGGACGCAGAGAAAGCCTTTGACCGGGTGGAGTGGGAGTACCTGTGGGAAAGGCTGGGGAGGTTCGGGTTTGGTGAGGGATTTATTGGCTGGGTGAAACTGCTGTACCAGCTGCCTGTAGCAAGTGTATGTACAAACCGGCTGAGGTCGGGGTACTTCGAGCTTCACCGGGGAACGAGGCAGGGGTGTCCCCTCTGCCCGTTACTATTTGCCCTAGCTATAGAACCGCTAGCTATGGCGCTGAGAGCCTCGAGGAACTGGCGGGGACTGGTTCGGGGGGGTGGGTGGAACATCGGGTCTCGCTATACGCGGATGATTTGCTCCTGTACATTTCAGAGCCAGTGGAGGGTTGGGGGAGGTTCTGCGGATCCTGAGGGATTTTGGTAGTTTTTCAGGGTACAAACTGAACATGGGAAAGAGCGAGTTGTTTGTGATCCAGGCCAAGGGGCAGGAGGAGAGACTGAAAGAGCTGCCGCTCAGGATGGTAGAGAAAAGTTTTTGTTACCTGGGAAATGGGATGCCCTGCACAGGCTCAACCTGACCCGGTTGGTGGAGCAAATGGAAGGGGACTTTAAAAGGTGGGACACTGATGCGCTAACAATTGCACACACAAACACGAAACGGTACAAAAGAGGCTTTATTACCGTGAGATGTTATTCCCTCAACTGCAGCTGTAGAATGGCAGCTCAGGAGAGCTTATGAATATTTATACTGCTCCCTGTGGGCGGAGCTAGCCGGCAGGGGCTTACCAGCAAACCTGTAATAGCAGGTACTATTGTACATCCCCTAATAGAGGCACACACATATATATACAGTGGTGGATCACCACAGACATGCTCCCGCTGTCACTGGCAGGGAGACCGTGAAAATGACTGTCCTCCCCAGACTTTTGTTTGTCTCTCAGCGCCTCCTCATCTTCATCCCTAAGGCCTTTTTTAAGCGGGTGAGTAGGATCATTACGGGATTTGTGTGGGCGAATAAGACGCCGCGAATAAGGAGATCTCTGTTGGAGCGCATTCGGGGGAAGGGGGTTGGGTTGGCGCTGCCGAACTTTTGCAACTACTACTGGGCAGCCAATATAGCTATGATTAGGGAGTGGGCGATTGGGGGGGGTGGAGAGAGAGGCGTGGGAGCAGGTGGAGGCGGCATCATGTAAAGGTACTGGTCTGGGAGCTTTGATAACGGCTCCTTTGCCGTTCTCGCCAACGCGTGGTGGTGGCAACACTGCAGATCTGGGGAAAATGGAGGAGGTACAAGAAGGTGGAGGGAGCGTCGGTCTGGACCCCGATATGCAACAATCACAGGTTTGTCCCGGGTAGGATGGATGGTGGGTTCCAGAGCTGGCAGAGGGCAGGCATCAGAAGGATGGGAGATCTGTTCAGTTTGAAGGCTCTAGAGGACAAATTTAATCTGTCGCCAGGAAACGACTTTAAATATCTGCAAGTATGAGCCTTCCTGTAAAAACAGATAGTGGCCTTTCCGACGCTGCCGCCACTGAGGATACAGGACAGGGTGGTCTCCGGCTGCTGGGTGGGGGAGGGGAGGATGTCGGATATCTACCAGGAACTACAGGAGGCGGAGGAAACCCCGGTGGAGCTGCTCAAGGGCAAGTGGGAGGAGGAGCTAAGTGAGGAGTTGGAAGCGGGTCTGTGGGCAGAGGTCCTGGGCAGGGTTAATTCCTCCTCATCATGTGCCAGGCTCAGTCTAATTCAATTTAAGGTGGTCCACCGGGCACACATGATGGCAGCGAGAATGAGCAAGTTTTTTGGGGTAGAAGACAGTTGTATGAGGTGCAAGAGCAGCCCTGCAAACAATGTCCACATGTTTTGGGCATGCCCGGAGCTTAGAGTGTTCTGGCAAGGGTTCGCGAGGGCAATGTCCAAGGTGCTTAACACACGGGTGGTGCCGAGTCCAGAGATAGCGATCTTTGGAGTATCAGAAGACCCAGGAGTTCAGGGGTGAAAGAGGCTGACGTCTTGGCCTTTGCCTCCCTAGTAGTCCGGAGACGGATTTTATTAATGTGGAGGGACTCGAAGCCCCCGAGTGTAGAGACTTGGGTTACCGACATGGCTGGGTTTCTCAGCCTCGAGAAAATAAAGTTTGCCTTAAGAGGGTCTACACTAGGGTTCTCTCGGAGGTGGCAGCCGTTTGTCGAATTTTTCGGGGAAAATTAAAATGTCAGCAGCAGCAGCAATCCGTGGGGCAGGGGGGGGAGGGGTGAGAGGGCTGGTGAGTGCTTCATTGGGATGGTGTGGGAAGACTGGGTCGAGTGGGGTAATGCCTATTTAATTGTTATTGTATACTCTCTTTGTGGTAGGCTATATTAGGGGTATCGCGATACCTAGGTGGGATGTACCTTATGCTGTAGCATGAGTGGTAGAACCTGCCTGCTGGTTCCACCCAGCAGGCGGAGCATAAGAGTCTGTGTCTCACCCACAGCAGTCATTCTGTACCGGAGCTGCTGGGGTAACTACTTTTTCATTAAAGCCTTCAATTGGACTATAATCTCGCTTCAGTAGTGATTGATCATGCATCACTCTTTTTGCACTATGTTAATGTTCACTCTAGTTTATTTTGTTATTATGATTACTACTGTTTTATTATGAAAAATTCTGCAAAACCTTAATAAAACTACTTTAAAAAGAAAAACAATATGTGCTGGCGCTGCAGTGCAGTACCAAGGGAATGCTGCACAGTCAGAGGGGCCACTCTTCGGATGAGGCATTATATATCCTCTCAAGCGGGCATCAAAGATACAAGGACTTTATTTGAAGAAAAGCTACAATGTTATTCCGGTGCCCTAGCCAATACTTATCCCTGAACCAACACCTAAAACAGATTTAAAACAGTAAATGCTGATAAACTCAGCATCTGCTATTTATTTTCTGCCAAAAGAAAAGACTGCAACGAGGCATACAACACAAAGATCCCGACCAGGATTACGGATCATGCCAGTCCCAATCTGGGCCGGCTTTTGTGAGGTGATTTCTACGCGCCCCAGCTGATGTGGTCTGGCAGCATCTGTTTTATTTCAGATTTCTAGCATCTGCAGTTTTTTGGGGGGTTTTTAATTACCGAAAATAGATTTTCTGGTCCTGTTCACATTGTTATTTTTGGAAGCTTCATGTGCAGTATGTGTCCCTAGGCAATAGTGACCATATTTCCAAAGTTGAATGTAAAGCACGTTGGGACCATGACCTAAGGCCATGAAAGACACTATATAAATGCAAGTCTTTCTCATTAAATAAAAATGGTTTAGGCAATAAACTCTTATTGATCGCTGCTCTGGAGAATTTTAACAGCAACGTTAGTTAAAACTGAATGTTTTAACTTGGTCACAGAATGTTCTAACCAGTCTATCCTTGGGTCCTGTTTTTTCACATAACAAACTAAGGGAGTATAGTTGTTTTTGTGACATTTGTTTGCAAGCATTAGCGACAAAATTCAGAAATATTCCTATTGCAGATTGTGAAGTTGAGCAGTCCAGTCGGAAAGTGGGGGAGTAGGAATGCATTTTATCATAAAACTGCCACATTGCTTTTTATTTTAAGTTAAGTGACATAAAAAGAATGAATTTATACTGTATTCCTTCCTCTGTCTTTTTGCCAAGAATTGTTTTCCACCCGTACTTTTTAATAAAACGAATGTCTGAAGAAACAGCTCAAAAGTGATTGTGTTGCATTTGAGGGGATTGGATCCAAGTAAATACTGTGCATATATATGGCAGGGAGCCTAGATAGAGAGAGGATTGCAGGACCAGGAGTGATCCTTTTAGCCCCTCAAGTCTATTCTGCCATTCAGTTACATTATAGCTAATCTGAGGTATTTGACAAGCTGTGTATGGCTCAGAAAGACGTTTGGGGAGGTAGGGGTGGGGGGGGGTGGGGGGGGGGGGGGGGGGGGGGGGGGGGGGGGGGGGGGGGGGGGGGGGGGGGGGGGGGGGGGTTTGACTACACAGACTGAAAGTACACTTAGAATTACTTAACTGTAGTTTATGATGATTATTCATCATTCCACCACTGCCGTGCTTCAAGCGAACCGTTCATTTTTAACTGAATCAGTAATATTGCCAAAACAGCACTGATGTCCAGCCTGATGTTCTGACAAAGTTCCTCTGGTAATAATCTGTAATGTTTATAAAAGCTCAGGAGATCTGAGAAGATGAATCAAAATACCGATTTATTTTCTGCCAAAAGAAAAGACTGCAACACGGTAAAAACACAAAGATCCCGACCAGGATTACGGATCATGCCAGTCCCAATCTGGGCCGGCTTTTGTGAGGTGATTTCTACGAGCCCCGGCTGATGGGTCTCTGCCCATTTGCAATGGAGCTTGCATTCCACGAGTCCCACAGGGAGATCAATCCGGTCATCCCGAGGCTAGCACTGCTGCCTCACAGCGCCATGGACCCAGGTTCAATTCCGGCCTTGGGTAACTGTCTGTGTGAAGTTTGCACTTTCTCCCCATGTCTGCGTGGGTTTCCTCTGGATGCTCTGGTTTCCTCCCACAGTCCAAAGATGTGCAAGTTTGGTCGATTGACCATGCTAAATTGCCCCTTAGTATCCAAAGACATGCAGGTTGGGTGGGGTTATGGGGAGAGGACGGGGGAGTGGGCCTAGGTTGGTTGCTCTTTCAGAGTGTTGGTGCAGACTCGATGGGCCGAATGGCCTCCTTCTGCACTGTAGGAATTCAATGTTTCTATCCTTGTAGGTCTCGTCAGGTTTATTACAATGTTTTAAACCAGAGTTCAAAAGAAAAGTGCCACAAGACTGTTGCTTCAAACCTGTTCTAAAATTTCTTGGTAGTTTTTGTCTGATTATGATGCGCTCACCCTTGACCTTCTTCCCTGCAAGGGGGAAAGGAGAGATTTCAGCTTGAGATTTTTAAAACCCTAAACTCTGAATTGAACTAGAGGATTTGGGGTTAAGGATCAGGACCATTGCACTATTTCTGAGTCAGTCACCTGGCTGGAAATTCTCCCAAATTGGCCAATTAATGACAGCACACTCGCTGCCCAATGGGCTCTTGAAGCTGGGGCAATAATAGGCTCCTGTCCAGCTGAGAAAGAATAACGAGCGTTTTCAGGCAGGAGAGAGGACGCCTTAAATTTTCTAAATTAATTTAAAAATCGGCTCTGCAGTTGGGCTGCCATTGTGGAGTGGAGAGGATACCTGTGGCCATAGTTGTAGTTGGGGAAGCAGAGGGGGCTCAGAGCCAGTCTGGAGTGCTGGATCCCCTGGCCTACAGCAGAGACTGTCCTGCTCCCCGATGCCTTGGGGAGCCATGACAGGCTGCTGGGAAATTCCAGTTGGCTTATGGCAACAGGTTTTAATAAGCATTTAATTCCCCTTAATTGGTCAGCCGCTGTTTGTGGGCAGGGAGCCCTGCTGACGACCAACCTGCATCTGAGAAAATTGGCTGGGGACATTATTTTTTTTTAAATTCCTTTACAGGATGTGGGCACTGCTGTCTAGACATTTATTACACTTTCTCTAGTTGCCCTTGAGAAGCTGGTAGTGAGCTGCCTTCTAAAACCACTAGTCCCTGAGGTGTAGGTACACCCAATGTGCTATTAGGGCAGGGATTCCAGGATTTTGACCCAGTGACAGTGAAGGAACGGTGATATATTTCCACATCAGGATGGTGAGTGACTTGGAGGGGAACCTCCAGGTGGTGGTGTTCCCATGTATCTACTGCTCTTGTCCTTCTAGATGGTAGTTTTTGTGGGTTTGGAAGGTGCTTCCTAAGGAACATTGGTGAGTTCCTGCAGTGCATCTTGTAGATGCTACACACGGCTGCCATTGTTCGTCAGTGGCAGTGAGATTGAATATTTGCGGAAAGGGTGGCAACCAAAAGGGTTCTTTTGTCCTGGATGGTGTTGAGCTTCTTTTTTAAATTTAGAGTACCCAATTCTTTTTTTTTTCCAATTAAGGAGTAATTTAGTGCGGCCAATTCACCTACCTGCCCATCTTTGGGTTTTGGAGATGAAACCCATACAGATATGGGGAGAATGTGCAAACTCCACATGGACAGTGACCTGGGGCTGGGATTGAACCTGGGTCTTCGGCGCTGTGAGGCAGCAGTGCTAACCACTGTGTCATCGTGCTGCCCAGGTGTTGAGCTTCTTGAGTGTTATGAGAGCTGCACTCATCCAGGCAAGTGGAAAATATTCCATCACATTCCTGACTTGTGCCTTGTAGATGGTGGACAGACTTTGGGGAGTCAGGAGGTGAGTTACTCGCCGCAGAATTCCTTGCAGGATGGTGCCAGCAAACTGGTACACGTGATTGGCAGTGCAAATTTTTCACACCCGGCTGTTTCCATACTCACCCACATCTGGGGGTGAAAATCCTACCTTCAAGCTTTATTGCAAAACCTTTAGGCTCCATCTGAATCTAATGGAATAGAATTTTAATAGTTTCTAATTGAAATATCACAATGACGTACATTATGTCGCACAATTTACTCATTACTATGGGTAATAGTCATTGAAAGCTTTCTGCCCACCTAATTAGAAGATTGAGGTGATTTATGGTGAGATGTGTGACTTTTTAGTTTCCTCACACTGTGTGGCTGATTTGATAAGGTTTATCCTTGGCTCAAAGATCCTCAACACTCTTTTTCAAATGTTTCGATGTGTAGGGAGAAGTGCCTGATGGTTATTAAGGAGGAGCCGGCCAGTCCAGGGGTAGGAGTCCAGGTCCAAGCTGACTCAATGGTTCCAGGGAACCCATGTGGTGCGTGTCTGGAGCCCCCTGTATTACCAGTATCAGTTGTTGAGTCTGTCCTGGAAGGCAGACCCACCTGCAATGCAGTGCAACACACGGATAAGAGGGGAAGGATAGCTGCTTTAGAGAGGTGAGACTTCACCCAAAAATGCAATTTCTTGAAGTAATGAGCGGATTGAAACAAAATTCAATGGCACATTGAGGCTTCCTTCACAACAAACAGTCATTGTTTAGGCTTTTCACTCAAAAGGAATTAACTTGCATTACAAAGTTGCAACAAAAAAGGCTCATGTTCCTGACCCACATCAGAAGAAAGGAAACAGGAGCAGCAGTCTGCCATTCAATAACATCATGGCTGATCTTTGACTTTAATTCCACTTTCCCACCTGATCCCCATTTCCCTTAATTCCCCGCGAGTATAAAAATGTATCTCTCCATTTATAGCCTTGAATATACAGTGGCACAGCAACTACAGGCCCCTGAGGTGAAAAATTCCAAAGGTTAGCAACTCTCCAAGTGAAGACATTCCTCCTTATCTCAGTCTTAATCCGATTGATTCCTTATCCTGAGAATATGCCCCTAGTTCTACACTCTCACAGAATTGTTACAACACAGTGAGGCCATTCGATTATTCATGGCTGCCTGGATGAGCAATTCACTTAGTGCCATTCTCTCACATTCTTCCTATTTGCTAATAGCCTAATCCTCTTTTGAATGCTTCGCTGGGACCTGCCTCCACCAAACTGTCAGGCAGAGCATTCCAGACTGTAACCTTTCACTCTCTGAAAAGGTATTTCTTGTATCTAGCCAGAGGAAATAGTCTCTCAACGTCTACCCTGTCAAGCTCCCGCAGAATCTTGTATGTTTTTGTAATAACCCTCACAAAGCTCACAGGGATACCCTAATCCATCTCCCTGTGGGACTCGTGGAATATCAGCTTCCCCATTAGTGGATGGAGGGCCACCCAGCTGGGTCTGGTTACTGGACTCTGTAAAAGACGGCCCGGACAGGGATCGGCATTCTGGTAGTCCCGACGGGGACTTATTACGTGTGTAAACTGTCATTTGCTATGATTACAATAAACTCAGATTTATTCACCCATAAGGGCCTTGTGAGTCTTCATAGTTTTAGTGAAATCACCCCTCGTTTTTCTAAACTCCGGCAATTTTTGGAATCTCTCAACATAGGGCAAACCCTTTCATCACAGGAATCAATCTCGTGAATCTTCACTGCATTGTCTTCCAGGGAAGCCACGTATATCCTACCTGAGACAAGGAGGCCTAATCTGTGTGCAGTATTCCAGCTGTGGTCTCACCAAAGTCCTATCTATTTGGAGTAAGATTTCCTGACTCTTATATCCCAGCCTCCTTGCAATAAAGGCAAGCGCAGCATTTGCCTTCCTAATTGCTTATTGCACCTGCATGATAATCTGTTCCTTATGCGAGGACACCCACATCACTCTGAATTTTAAAGTTTTATATCATGAGCAAACTTGGATACATTACTCTCAGTAGCTTTATCTGAGACACCACGAGAGATCACACACATAGCTTCAAACTTAATGGAACCTGTCAAACTGTTGAAGTAAAATGAGTATTGTGTTTCCAGAGATGCACATGCTATGCCTGATGGGATTAAACTGCTTTCATTACTGAAGTAGACTGACAGCCTCGCACTTATTGTATTCAGTGTCAATGAAACCCAATATTTCTAATCTCTACCACTATAGATTCACCCCTTCATCCCCACATTTTAATTTTAGTTCTGTACACTTCACTGGCAGTTGGTAAGTGGGATGCCATCAATGTTCAGTGTCCAGCCACTACAAGATACGATGAGGTATCTTATCTCTCATTTTCACTTCATCCCAATGGGAAATGTGCTCACAGCCTCAGCTCAACTTGCAATGGCCAAGATTTGGAATCTGACATGTACAGGACTGTCAGTGCAGATTCAGTGTCATCGACCCTTGTTCAAACTGGTTCACTACTTGGTGCAGTAACATGCATTCATTGTTGTATGCTTTAAACATCCTTGTTGGCTGTGCACCAGTAAAAATCAGGAAAGATGGAATAGTTGCTTCATCTTCCAAGTTGCAAAAAAATGTAACAAAGGAGATGAATAATTGAAAACTGAAAAAGGCGGAAGCTGGAAATCTGTTCCAATGAAGCTCAACGCAAGCTTGAGGAACAGTACCTCATCTTTTGATTAGCTTGGCATCGTTCAGACTATAAACCCATTTTATTTCCTTTTCTTTGCTGATTTGGGTTTTTCAGACAGCACCTGCCCTAGGCACATCTTTTGTTTCTTTTTCTTTCTTTGCCAGCATTCCTTTGGGCCCTGAGATAAAGAAACCAAAACTGTACACAACACTCCCGGTGCGGTCTCACCAAGGCTCTTGCAGCAAGACACCTTTACTCCTGTACTCAAATCCCCTCGCTATGAAGGCCAATATACTATTTGCCTTCCTAATTGCTTGCCACACCTGCATACGATCTTTTAGTAACTCATGAACAAGGACATTAAGGTCCCTTTGGACAACATTTACCAATCTTTCACCATTTCAGAAATCCTCTGCCTTTCTGTGTTTTTTACCAAAGTGGATAACTTCATGTTTACCCACATCATGTACCATCTGCCAAGTTTTTGCCCATTCACTTAGCCTATCCATGTCCCCTTGAAGCCTCCTTGCATCCTCCTGACAACTTACATTCCCAACAAGTTTGTCATCAGCAAATTTGAAAATATGACTTTTGGTCTCCACATCCGAGTCGCTGATATAGATTGTGGAACGGGATCAGCACTGACCCTGGTGCTGCCCAGTAGTAACAGCCTACCATTCTGAGAATGACCTCTGTATTCTTACTCTCTACTTTCTGCCTATTAACCAAAACTCCATCCATTCCATGTGCTCTAATTTTGTTTATTAACCTCCTGTGTGGGACTTCTGAAAAAAGACTTCTGAAAATCCAAATACACCACATTCATTGGTTCTCCTTTATTTATACTACTAGTAGCATCCTCAAAAAATTCTAACAGTTTTGTCAAACATGTTTTCCCTTTCATAAATCCATGTTTACTCTGCCCAATCAAATTTTTATTTTTCAGATGTCCAATTATCACATCATCCTTTATAATAGATTCTAACATTTTCCGTACCACTGATGTTAAACTAACAGGTCTGTGGTTCTCCATTTTCTCTCTCCTTCCCATCTTAAATAGTAGAGTTACATTTCCTACTTTACAGTTTGCAGGAACCTTTCCAGAATCAATAGAATTTTGAAGGGTCCACTATCTCTGTAGCCACCTCCTTCAACACTCTGGGGTGTAGCTTATCTGGTCCAGAGGATCCATCATATTTCAATCCAATAAATTTTTGAGTACTACCTCTTTATTAATACTAATTTGTTTAATTTCCTCATTTGCACTAGTCTGTCAGCTGCCTAATATATTTTTTCTTTTTTTAAATTGAGTACGCAATTATTTTTTTCCAATTAAGGGACAATTTAGCATGGCCAATCCACCTAACCTGCACACCTTTGGGTTGTGGGGGTGAAACCCACACAGACACGGGGAGAATGTGCAAACTCCAGGCAGACAGTGACCCGGGTTCTTGGCGCCGTAGGCAGCATTGCTAACCACTGCACCACCGTGTCGCCTCGGTTCCCGAATATTTCTGGGAGATTCTCTGTATTTTCCTCTGTGAAGACAGACACAAAGTAATTGTTTAGTTTCTCTGCCATTTCCTGATTCTCTATTATAAATTCTCCTGTCTCTGCCTGTCATATTTATTCTTGTGAATGTTTTCCTTTTCACTTTTTAAAATAATTCTTTTGGGTTTACAGGACCGAGGTGCCTGACCACATGCAGAGCATTGAATTGAACCTGGATGGTTTGCATTCACTGCTTGGGAACCAGCAGTATAGCCTGGAGCATTCTACCATCATGCATGTAAGTTTTGGGCCAATACGGCATTCATAGGATTCAATTTAGATTTGAAACATTCTTTAAATATTCCAGCTTACTGAAAAATGAAGGAATAGCTGACTGTAATAACATGCAGCCACTCCACCACTGATTTACTGTGTGAACTATCCACAGGACCAACAGTTAAAACTTACTTTTTTGAGTTTTGGAGAAAAAAGCTTATCTAAATGGACAAGGGCAGCAGACGTATGGGAACACCACCAAGTTACAAACCATCTTGACTTTGACTATATATCGTTGTTCCTTAATTGGCCACTGAATCTAAATCCTGGACCTCTAGACATGGAAGTTCTGTGAAAGCACTCTCATCAAGTGCTGTGATTAAATTATGCAATGATTCAGAAAGAAGGTCCATCACTTTCTCTTTTCTTTTTCAAAATAATTTTATTGAATGCATTTGTCATATTTACAAAAGCAGGGCAGCATGGTGGCGCAGTGGGTTAGCTCTGCTGTCTCACGGCGCTGAGGTCCCAGGTTCGATCCCAGCTCTGGGTTACTGTCTGTGTGGAGTTTGCACATTCTCCCCGTGTTTGCGTGGGTTTTGCCCCCACGACCCAACGATGAGCAGGGTAGGTGGATTGGCTATGCTAAATTGCCCCTTAATTGGAAAAAATGAATTGGGTACTCTAAATTTATAATTAAAAAATACAAAAGCCAAACCGCGGCACACTTTCTTAAGAATTTTTTTTTCATATTACTGAGAGCAGTTTACATGGTAACTACCACCAGTGCCATTCAAGGCTGCCTTATTGGTCAGTTTATTTTTAGATTGAAAAGTACACATGAAGGTGTGTTTTATGGCTGCTTTAAAAAAAGGTTGTGAGGTTTTTTTCATTGCGGTCGTGCCCAGAGAAGCTTGATTTAGAGCTGAAGACTGAACCGTTTTTCAGGAGGTTGCCTTGACAGCTATGGCTCAAAAACAGGAGTGGTTTCAACCCAGTGGGTTGGCCGTGTGGATTAAACTGTCTCTGAAAACCTATAGTCCTCTCCTACCTCTTGCTGCTTACTTTGCACACTTTCTTACATGGCCGACATGCCCGGTGGCTGTCTCGATAATGTGTGTAAATCGGGGTCCTATAATGCCATTAGGACCCTGATGCATTTTTCACTCAGAAGATTGGAAGACCAACCCAGCATCGAACTATTGAGTAAAAATCCAATGAGATTTATTTCAGAGGGTCACATGAAACACTATTTAAAGTGGCACTTGGGGACAGCTGCTTGAATCATAAGGATCTGTGTGCCTTTTAAATGCATTCTGCAGGTCTGATTGTTGCTGCCAGTTTTGCCCATCCCTAGTTAACCTTAAGAGGATGATTGTGGACCATCATCCTCTCTGCTGCAACCCATGAGGTGAAGGTACTCTCACGGTGCTGTTATTCTGGGAATTCCAGGACTTTGCCTCAGTGATGATGAAGGACATGCAATGTATTTCCAAGTCCTGATGGTGTGTGTCATGGGGGGCTTGGTGTTTCCTCCCACCTGCCACTTACATGCTTTAGGTGGTGGAGGTTACGATTGTGCCTTTTGGATTTCCATACGAATAAGCATTCGGGACTCATCGTGGACTGCATTCTTGTTTCATTGTTTTGGTTGGAGGAAGGGGAGCAACAAAAGCAGCAGCAGTGCCTCTACATCCAGGCGATGGGTCTCTTGCACAGCAGGGAGGGGAGCCATTCATTGATAGTTATGTGCAGGTAATGGGTGAGAATAGTGAACACTGTAATGACTGCTTTGAAGGCAGCGAGTGTTAGTTCAGAATGAGAGGTAATGTAATGTGCCCATGCAATTGATAAAATAATGCAAGGAAGGGCATTGTTCAGGGTGCTGCAGGAGGAAGGGATAACTAGCCAGGTGTTGTTGGAAGAAAAAGATATGGAAAAATCAAAAGCTGGTTTCATTCCTAATCTTCTTGTCAGGTTCGAACATTTCCAACATTGAATCCAGGTCCTGGAGTCGATGCAACTGGAATGGGCCATGTCTGATAATAAAGTGTTCCCACCTTATTTCCTGGATCCTGTCCAGACCTGGACACATTAGATCCTGTGACATGACAGACCTGCCAAATTAAATCTGAAGGCACCTTCTTGCTCTTCCTTTCTTGATACTTTCCTGTACATGTCATTGCCATGTTAATGTGGGTATCAACCCAAGAATGCAGTCTGGAACATTCTGTGGTGTCATACCCTGGATTTGCTGTTGATGTGGTAAGATAGAAAGAAAATAGCAAATATATATGAATGAATGAAATAGCTCCTTTTTATTTTCTAAATTAATCTCCTTCTCCTACAGATCTTTAATCCAAATATTCCTCTAAATGAGCTGAACCTGACTGACATGGAGGCAAACCTTGCAATGGTAAGGATAGGTGCAAAATGAATAGTCCTGTCCAGATGTGAGAGCAAGGATCTGATTAATGTCAAGAAATCACTGTTTTGCATTCCAGTTCCTCACTGTGTAATCCTTGCAACGTGTAGAAATCCAAGGGAAACCATTGTGTGTGTGCACATAAATCTAGATCTAATGCAAACACATGATGGCAGCCCCTCCTGTGCAAGAAGGAAGGATCAAGGTCACAAGTTCTCCAATTTTCGGGTTCTAACTCAGTGACTCAGTAAATGGCTGACTTAGGGATGCGCAGTAAATGCTGGCCGATACCCACATTCCATGAGCAAGTGCAAAAAGACAGAAGGAAAATAAATAATAATATTTCAAGGCACTGAGTGTCCATGCAACCAGACAAACCAAAGGGCCCTAGTCGGTGCTGAGTTATCTGAGATCAGGAGAAACACTCGCTGAGGTGCTACGGTTGGTCTCAGCACTCCTGGGCTACGTAATGGGAAAACAGTTAAGCGTTCCTGCTTTTCGCCCACCCCATGTTATAGAAACAGTGTCAGTCATTTTTCAGTTTAGTTAGCACTTCTGCCTTTTATTCACAAGGTTCTGAGTTCAGGCCTGACTGCAGGACTTAGCACAAAATCCTAGGCCGTCATTTCAGTATCATGCTGCACTAACGAGAATGCTATCAGAAACTGAGGCCCCAACTGCCCTAATGGACATTAAAGATGGAATGGCACTCTGTCAGAGAAGAGCTGGGGAGTTATCCCCGGTGTCCTGGTCAACGTTATCCCCCAATCGACGTTATGAAAACAGATTATCCGCTCATGAATTTAGTGTTATTTGTGGGTGATCTTTGTGTGCAATTTGGCTTCTCCGATTGTTACTTTATAACAGTTTATAAACACTTTAAAAGTAGTTAATTAACTGTGTAGCGCTTTGGGATGTCCTGTGCCTGTGAAGGACATGGGTCTTTTTTTAACATTAGTAAGACATCTATTTTTAATACCCAACCATAGAATCCTTACAGTGCAGAAGGAGGCTATTTGGCCCATCGAGTCTGTACCAACACTCCAAAAGAGCACTCTTACTGTGCCCACTCCCCTGCACTAACCCGCGCATTGATCATGGGCAAACCACCTAACCTGCACACCTTTGGACTGTGGGAGGAAACCAGAGCAAAATTTCATCTGCCACCTATCCACCCATTCCACCAGCCTGTCTATGTCGCGCTCGAAGTCTATGACTTTCCTCCTCGCAGTTCACAGTACTTCCATGTTTTGTGCCATCTGCAAATTTTGAAACTGTGCATCTACACCCTAGTCTTTATCACTAAGCTATATCAAGAAAAGCGAAGATCCGAGCATCGAGTCAGGATAACATACTGTATACCTTCATTCTGTTCAGAAAACAAATGTTCACTACTCTTTCTTATCACTGAGTCAACTTCATATCTATACCACCACTTTCCCGTCAATTCCATGGGCTTCAACATTGTTGGCAAGCCTAATATGTGACACTTTGTCACACATCTTTTGGAAGCCCATATAGACCCCGTGAACTGCATTACCCTCATTAACCCACTGTGTTACCACCCCAAAACACTCAATCAAATGAATTAAACATAATTTACTTTTAACAAAACTGATGGCTTTTCTTAATTAATTTACATTTTCCAGATGATTATTAATTTTGTCCCAGATTATAATTTTTGAAACAACTGACCAGCCTGTTGTTGCTTGGCTCATCTTTACACCTTTTTTTGAACAAAGGTGCTCAAATCCCCTGATACATACCCGTATAAAAGGCAGGTTGGAAGATTATAGCCATCCTTACTTCTCTCGGACACATTCATCTGTTCCTTATTAACTTCAAGTAAAGCTAACCTTTCTAATGCATTGGTTAAGACCAGGACAAAGTACCACTTAGGACCTCGGCCACACCGTCTGCCTTGACGTGAACATCGCTTTTTTGGAGCCTAATTTACCCGCTCCTCCTCTTCGTACTCATTATTTATGTGCCTACAGAAGACGTTTGGATTCCCTTTCAAATTAGCTGCCTATCTCTTATATTCTCTGTTTGCCACTCTAATTTCCTTTATCACTTCCCCTCTGAACTTTCTATTTTAGTCTTATTCTCATTTGTATTATCAACCTGATTCCTGCCACTCATGCCCTTTTTCTACTTCATCTTACCAACCATCCCTTTGGTCTTCCAGGGAGCACGAGCTTTGGTTGTCTTACCTTTCCCCTGTCTGGGATGCTATCTTGACTGTACCTGAACCTTTAAATACAGTCTACTGTTTCGTTACAGCTTTGCCTACTAATATTTGAGTCTTATTTACCTAATACAGGCTCATCGTCAACCCACTGATATTGGACCTCCTCCAATTGATTATTACGATTTCTACTCTGGATTGCTTCTTGTCCTTTTTCATAACTAAGATAAACCTTCAGATAGTAATTACTGTTCCCTCAATGTTCCTCTGCTGACTCTAGATCCACTTAGAAAATAGGAGCGGGGGGAGGCCATTCAGCCCTTCAAGCCTTCTCCGCCATTCATTAAGATCATGGCTGATCATCAAACTCAATAGCCTGATCCCGCTTTCCCACCCATATCCTTTGATCCCCTTCACCCCAAGTACTATATCTAACTGCTTCATGAAAACATACAATGTTTTGGCCTCAGCTGCTTTCTGTGATAACGAATTCCACAGGCCAACCACTCACTGGGTGAAGAAATTTATCCACATCTCTGACTTAAGAAGGTCTATCCTGTGTCCTCAGACTGTGACCCCTAGTTCTGGACACTGCTACCATGGGGATAATCCTTAGCCCAGCTCATTCCCCAGAATCAGGTCCAGCAGTGCCTCCTTCCTGACTGGGCTGGAAACATGTAGATCAAGAAAATTCTCGACACTACACTATCCTATTCTGTGTAACCCTCTATTCCATTCTCCTTCATATCCTTATCTAACTTCCCCTTAATGCATCTTTACAGTTGCCATATAAATTATTTTTGTTGTTGTTGACGTCCAATGATTCTTGCTGGGTGAAGACAGCATCAGGCTTGGTCATCATTCAACCCCAAGATCAAACAGCCTTCCCAGCTTGCTGAAGCTCAGGCAGGTAGAAATTAGTGCCTGGTGCCTGTGCATCTTTGTGCCAGCAGAAGCAAGCATTGATAGGAGAGCAGGGAGGAAACAATCAGAAGAGAAGAAACAAATCATTGAGTGTTCAGGTCATATGTTAAGTTGAAGTGATCACTTCTATTTGTTATAGTTCAAAGGATATTATCTGTGTCTCTAGTCTGCCTACACTATGCATCAACTGTAGATGTAGCACCATTGAAGGATCCTTTAACAAACATACCTGCTGACACTGATCATGTCATGCAAAACCCCAAAGGCTGTTCAAGATAGCCAGGAAGTGGCTAACATTTTGATATGAAAAGGCAAAGAACAGAATATAATGTTACATTATATTGTATAATATGTAGGACGCCGAACAGAAATTGTTTTCAGTTTTTATCAGGATATTTACAAGATAACAGACAATGCCTCCTCTCAAAATGAATTCACTTCTTCAGAGGGAGAAAGATTACATTACCGATTAAATATAAAAGCATTCTTCACATTTAATAGAATCTTGGGATAATAAGGCACAGGGAGAAGCCTGTGCTTGCTCTATGAAAGAGCAATTTAATCAGTCTCGCTTCACTGCTCTTTCCCCATTACCCTGCAAAGGAATAAAATAGTATGCATTTGCCATGTATAAACTACACAAACAGAGTACTCAGTGGAGATTGTGAAATATAGAAATTAGTCTGCTTGGTGAGGTTTTCATCCATTTTTCAGGGGGTTTGCAATTTTTATATGAATAAGGCCTTCTCTGTGATGTTCAGTCCTAAAATAGCCTGCGGTGGGAATGTACTGATAGTGTCTATAGGCCGGAATTCTTCAACCCTGCACCGGATCGAAGAATCCCCGGGGGGGGAGGCGCGAATCCCCCGCCCCGACTTCCCTATTCTCCGACGCTGTTTTTCAGGCGCTGGCGCGATTCCCGCCACGCCGGTCAGGGGCCGTTAACAATGGCCCCTCCGGCGATTCTCTGGGCTCTAATGGGCCGAATGGCCAACATGTTTTGCCCAGTCCCACCGGCGTGGATTACTCAGCTCACATACAGCGGGACCTGGCAGGTAAGTGTGCGGTGGCCATCCTGGGGGGGGATCCAACCCCGGGGGCCCCCCACAGGGGCATGGCCCGTGATCGGGGCCTACCGATCTACGGGCGGGCTGGTTCCGTGGGGGCCTTCTTTCCACCACGTCGGGCTCCTGTAGGGCTCCGCCATATTGCCCGGGGGCTGGCACGGGGAAGGGAACCCCCGTGCATGCACGGAAATACAAAGGCCGTTCTGCGCATGCGTGGAAATACACCGGCCGTTCTGCGCATGCGCGGAAATATGCCGGCCATTCTGCTCATGCGTGGAAATACGCCGGCTGTTCTGCGCATGTGCGAACTTACGCGGCCGGAGCTGCAGGAACCACTCCGGTGTCAACCTAGCCCCATAGAAAGGTGAGAATTCCTCGTTTCAGGGGTCGTTGACACCAGAGTGATTGACGCTGGTTTTCACGCCGGTGTGGGGACATAGCCCCATTATGGGAGAATCCCGCCCATAGTGTCCAATGTGGGAGAAGGTTTCTGCATCTCTTGACATTACTCTCATACTTTAATGAGCGATAGTAGCAATTGTCAGGAAGAAATTGTAACATTTTCTGTTAGAATACACTTGTCATGTTTTAAATGGTTAGGGTACATGAATGATAACTAAAGCAGAGACAGTGTGACTGAGAATCTAAGTTGTGGGTTTGATGTGGTACTGAGCCTAGAAATATGTTTACCTAAGGTAACTTAGTCAGCATGTTTATAGACCAAGAGTAGATTTGAATGGGATGTTGTGATTCAAAGGAAAGGATATGCAGGGTGCAAAAGAAAGGTATCATAGGTAACGTATGGACTAGAGTGAGTTCACTTTTCTTTAAATTTTAAAAGCTAAAGTATAGAGGTAGTTAATCAATTCTGTGAGGTAGCATTTCTAAAGAGACTGGTTGCACAATGGAGAGATCAAAAGGAAAAAACGGATTAAAGAAGATACTAGATGTCAACTTCCAGCAAGCAATGTGAACAAAGCAAGATCTGAAAAGCCAGCTACTTCTAACTTCAGAGGGCATGCCAAGAGAAATTAAAGGCATTCTGTGGTTAAACATGACTGCCCTTTTGGAGATTTTAAAATCCAAAAGGAGTTGCTGAACAGATATGGGGAAAGTTAGCTCTGAAGGTAGTTACATTAAGACTGTTTGGAACTGTTTTAAAGAATTGGTACTGTGTGAAACCATTATTGTGTTTAAGTGTATTTCTATTTTTATTTTTCTCACCTTCTGAGATTTGAAAAGCTCAGCATTTGTCATCGGCCGTGCCTTAACATAATGCAAATTAATGCCAGGCGAGACCACAGAAAAACTATTGCACAGAAAGAGGCCATTCAGCCCATTGTGCCTGCCCCAGGTGGAAACAACAAGCTGCATATTCTAATCCCACCTGCTATTACCCGATCCATAGCCCGACAGGTTGCAGTACTTCCAGTACATATCCTCTACTGCCCTCTGATACAATAAATGGTTAATCAGTAGTAAAGCATCACACCGCCACACTAGTGGGTGTAATGATATGTATATACGTAGACAAGTAAAGGGTTAATTATTACATCTCCGTATAACACAACCACTGGAGGGCACCACTAGTTCCCAGTATAAGAACTCAGGGAATCTTGGGTACTAGTCAATTTGAGTGTAAGCAGAGAGATAGATAGATCACAGCATAGTTAAGAATAAGTAGAAGTAGTGCGTGTAGTTTAATTAGTTATTACTTAAACATAGGTTACTTTATTAATAGTTATAGTTCTGTGGAGTGTGTGAACTCAATATTTTTTTTGAGATTTTCAAAAACATATCCAAAACAGAAAATAACAACAAGAAAACAATATTAACAACAACAAAAAGAAAAACACACTAACCCCCAAAACCAAACCCCCCCCCCCCCCCCCCCAGTAACTACAAAAAGGAGAGATAGATAAACACCCGGCATATCCAATAAACACATATACACATTTCTCCCTTCCCCCGAAACACCCCCCCCCCCCCCCCCCCAACCTCCGGGTTGCTGCTGCCGCCGGCCTATTTCCCTACCGTTCTGCCAGGAAGTCCAGGAAAGGCTGCCACTGCCTAAAGAACCCCTGTACTGATCCCCTCGGGGCAAATTTCACCTTCTCCAACTTGATGAACCCCGCCATATCATTGATACCACTTTGCCTCCCCTATCCTTCACTCCACCAATCTCCCTGGCCGCGTCTCGTTTACGTAGCTGATGCGCCAGCATCCTACGCACCTTCTCCCCATATTCGTACACCGCTCCTTGTGCCTTCCTCCACTGAGCTTCCGCCTTTCCGATGGTCAGCAAGTCGAACTTGGCCTGCAGGTTAGGTCGCTCCCCCAACAGTCCCTCCTCCGGAGCCTCCGCGTATCTCCTGTCCACCCTCACCATCTCCCCCACCAACCTCTCCCTCTCTCTTTGCTCTCCCCTCTCCCTCTGGGCTCGGATGGAAATCAACTCCCCTCTAATCACCGCCTTCAATGCCTCCCAAACCGTCCCCACCCGGACCTCCCCAATATCATTGGCCTCTAAGTACCTCTTGATGCACCCCCGAACCCGCCCACCCACCTTCTCATCTGCCAGCAGCCCCGCCTCCAGGCGCCAGAGCGGGCGCTGGTCCCTCTCCTCCACCAGTTCAAGGTCTACCCAGTGCGGGGCATGGTCCAAAATGACTATGGCCGAATACTCGACATCCTTCACCCTCGAAATCAGCCCCCTGCTCAGGACAAAAATTCAATCCGGGAATAGGCTTTATGCACGTGGGAAAAAAATGAATACTCCCTGGCCCTCGGCCTCGCGAACCTCCAAGGATCCACCCCTCCTATCTGGTCCATAAACCCCCTCAACACCTTAGCCGCCGCAGGCAACCTGCCCATCCTGGACATGGATCGATCCAATGGGGGATCCAACACTGTGTTAAAGTACCCCCCCCCCCCAGTATCAGGTCCCCCGTCTCTAGATCCGGAATGCGGCCCAGCATACGCTGCATAAAACCCGCATCGTCCCAATTTGGGGCACAGACATTCACCAGCACCACCCGCTCCCCTTGCAACTTGCCGCTCACCATCACATACATCCCTCCACTGTCAGCCACCACCTTTGACGCCTCAAACAACACCCTTTTTCCCACCAGAATCACTACCCCCCCGATTTTTGCATCCAGCCCCGAATGAAACACCTGGCCTACCCAGCCCTTCCTCAGTCTAACCTGGTCCGCCACCTTCAGGTGCGTCTCCTGGAGCATAGCCACGTCTGCCTTCAGGTGTGTAAACACCCGGGCTCGTTTGACCGGCCCATTCAGCCCCCTCACATTCCAAGTTATCAGCCGGATCAGAGGGCTCCCTGCCCCCCTCCCCTGCCGACTAGCCATAACCCGTCCCCTGCCCGCCCCAGGCCAGCACCCCCCGCTCGGCCCGTTCCCCATGGCGGCAAACCCCCACCCCGGCCCCCCCTGCATCCTCCAGCTCCTTCCTGGCCATTTCAGCAGCAACCCGGTACCCCACCATTCTCTCTTTCCCCCCCCCCCCCCCTCCCCCCCCAGGCTAGGACCCCTCCCAGCCGCGTTACTCCCTCCGTAACACTCCCGTGAGCCAGCTAACTTCTGCTGACCCCGGCAGCTCCCGCCACACCTCCGACCCCTCCCAACGTGGGGCTACTCCTCCTCCCCCAGACCAATCAGCAGACCCTCCTCCTCTCCTCCCGCTCTTGCGCAGGAAAAAAGCCCGCGCTTCTCAGCTCCGACCCCGCCCCCATCCACCCTCAGCGCGGGAAACAGAAGAAAAGCCCGCGCTTTCCCTCTGCCCGACCCCGCCCCCACAAAAAACAGACAGCGCCCCACCCACCCTAGAAACAACCCACAACCAGCTTAAAACAGCATGAAACAGCATAAAACAAAGACCCTTCCCACCAAAAGTTAACACAGTTATTTACAAACCCCCGACCTTCAGTTAGAGTCCAACTTCTCGGCCTGCACAAAGGCCCATGCCTACTCAAAATAAAAGTGCTGGTCCTTGTAGGTGACCCACAGATGTGCCGGCTGTAACATGCCAAACTTCACACTCTTTCTGTGGAGCACCGCCTTCGTCCGGTTGTACTTGGCCCTCTGCTTGGCCACCTCCGCACTCCAGTCCTGGTAGATCCGCACTACCGTGTTCTCCCACTTGCTACTCCGCTCCTTCTTGGCCCACCGAAGCACGCACTCTCGGTCAACGAACCGTTGGAACCGCACCAGCACCGCCCGTGGCGGCTCATTCGGTTTGGGCCTCCTGGCCAGTATTCTGTGGGCCCCCTCCAGCTCCAGGGGCCCCTGGAAGGACCCAGCTCCCATCAGCGAGTTCAACAAGACGACCACATAGGCCCCCAGGTCTGACCCTTCCAGCCCCTCAGTGAGGCCCAGGATCCGCAAATTTTTCCGCCTCGACCGGTTCTCCATCTCCTCAAACCGCTCCTGCCATTACTTGTGGAGCACCTCGTGCATCTCCACCTTTACCGCGAGGGCCGCGGCCTCATCCTCTCTTTCGGAGGCTTGTTGTCGGAGCTCCCGGATCTCCACCCCTGGGCTGCCTGCGTCGCCAGCAGCTTGTCCGTATTCGCCTTCAGCGAGTCTAGCAGCTCCACTTTGATCTCCTGAAAACAGCGCTGGAGAGTCTCCTGCTGCACCTGCTTCCACTGCCTCCATTCCTCGAGGCCTCCGCCGGCCGCCATCTTGATTCTCTTCCCCCGCTTTTTCTTAGGCGCTGCCACCGCTATTCTGCTGGCCCCGCTCCTGGTCAAGACCATAGACCACTGGGGATCCGCTGCAGACACCTTCCCACGTCGTGAACCGTCGAGCAAGTACCGCTGGGAGCCCTAAAGTCCGTTCCTGGCAGGAGCTGCCGAACGTGCGGCTTAGCTCCGCATAGCCGCAACCGGAAGTCTCGTGTGAACTCAATATTAATCAATCGTTATTCAATAAATCAGTTTTGCTTTAAATTACAGATTGGTGGTTTCTTTATAATCACACCATCGGACCATTCTGGATTACGAACAGTAGAAAGAGTAACAATAGATTACCAAAGAGTAATATAACATGGTACCAGGTATTGGCTACAGAAACTAGCTAGTATAATTTAATTTAGTAAGATTAGAAACAAGAAAAAATTAAGAAGCTGTACGATATATTCCCAAAGAGTAATATAACAGTGGGATCAGTGACCAAACATCATGGTTGTGTGACAAGGACTGTGCTTCCTTCCCAGCACAAAAGCAGCTCTGATTCTCGTCTGTGGCTTGTGCTTTCCCAGATTCAGAAACTTATTGTGGATCCAGAGCTGAGGCAGATTGAACCGTCCAACAAAGTCCTGAAAACTGGAGCAAGCTCAGGTAAATCAGTTACAAGTGATTTTTGCGGACAGTGCGTATAGCCTCTTTAAAATAAAATAAATGGAATTAAGTCCAGAAGGCCCTTTATATTGCCGCTAACTGCTCCCAGGTCCAACACATGGAAAGACCGTCGAAACCCCAAGATTTTAAAGTGCAAAAATTAATTCAGGTAGGGCAAGGACTCTTTGGAAACCATAGTCCATGCAACCTGTCTGATTGAAGATAAAACAATTAAATATTTGACAAAAGGTCTTATGAGGAATTTTGTCCATATTCTCATGAACAGGGTGAATGCTCAGGTAGAGCAGTATCTGAGGAAGCAGGATTTTTCTCAGGCTTTCTTTATTTTTTCAATCTACTGTCGGATCAGTGTCCTTCTCTGCCCCCCCCCCCCCCCCCCCCCCCCCCCAGTACGGCTGTTTCAGTCATACCCTTCAAAGTCATATTGGACATATTAGGGCCTTGTGCTTACAAACAGAAGCCTGTAAGAAATGGGGAATTGAGTAGTTATCTGTTCATAATCTGGGACATCATTCAGTACATTCAACAAGTCAGAGATTTGTGGATTAGAAAACAGACTGGTGGTGGGAGGGATACCGACAGAAGTGAGACCATGCTGTGTGTATAAGATAAACAGTAAGAAAGACATGGCAGACAAGAAAGACACCAACAGACAGAAGAGAAATAGTTAAATATTAATCTTGGTTCAAAATTCCATGAGAGCTAAACAGGTGACTCAGAGCATATGTTTGTGCAACTGGCCACAAGCAGAGTGTAACTCTGATGGGATGCTAAAGTTGAAAGCTGAGTGGCTTGGTCTCCTCTGCCACTGGTCTTAGCAAATCTGCACTATTGCGGCCAGCGGCAAGCCAAATGCAAAAATGAAACCTCTGTGGGAAACCGATTAGACTGGTGCTTTGCACAGTGCAAAAGTTTTTAAAAGTAGTGACTGAAAACAGGCAGATAGCCCGGGTCTTCCTTGGCTGGCAATCAAATCAAGGTAATTCTGCCGGAATGGAGGATTTTTCACTGCTTCTGCCTGGCTGCCACCACGGTGTCTTAATAGGGCCAGTGAACAAACTGTGTCAGCAGCAGAGCATTTCAGTGCTGACAGCATCACCCATGAATGAATGTATTACTTTTGTATTGACATCATGACACATGCTCAAGACATGTCACAGCCAGCCTTGTGTGCCTGCCAGTCATTTGCTGCCAATTAAAGTGCCTGGCAGCTCGACTAAAAGATACATTTTGGACTGCTGCTTTTTACAGGATTACATCGGATATACAACACAGAAACAGGTCATTCAGTCCAACCAGTTCATGCTGGTGTCTATGCTCCACCCGAGCCCCCTCTCATCTTTCCTCATCTAAGTCTACCACTGTTATATGGTGTTATGCGGGCACTGTTCCCGTACCAACCTCCCTGAACAGGCGCCGGAATGCGGCAACTAGGGGCTTTTTACAGTAACTTCATTTGAAGCCTACTTGTGACAATAAGAGATTTTCTTTTTTTTTTTCATTTTCATATGTTGAACTTCTTTACCCAGAAAATAGTGGGGGCATGGAATGCACTGCCTGTGGAAGTAGTTGAGTCGGAAACATTAGGGACCTTCAAGGGGCTATTGGATAGGTACATGGATTACGGTAGAATGATGGGACGTAGATTAATTTGTCCTTAATCTAGTAGGACAAAGGTTCGGCACAGCATCGTGGGCCGAAGGGCCTGTTCTGTGCGGTATTTTCTATCTTCATTCGCCTATTACGTCCTGCGAATGTATTGTCCTCCCATAATTTGTTGTAGTCCTCCTCGGTATTGACTATTAACCCCATCCCACACACACTTTTTTGGGTCCTGGCGAGTTTCTCACTGGTTCAGCCCACACTTTGAATTATTTTCAGCACTGTGGAGCTGAACTCTGAGATAGGGCTGCCATTTTGAAACGGTGCCCTGATCTCTAAATGAGCTTTTCGGTTCCCCACATCTCCCACCCAGTGGCAATGTCATCTCCCAGACACCCCCAAGTGAGGACACCCCGCTATTGAGTTCCTGGAGGCCCCCTCCACTTCAGACCCTCCCTGGGCCACCTTACAGCCCCCCCCCCTCTAGGACCTCCACCCATGACCCCCCCCTCCCCAAGCGCCGTTTGGTCACACCCCTTTTGGGTGGAGTTCTGATTCCGACAACTCATGGGACTTGGGTGCATCCCGCGAGACACGGAGGCTGCCGGGAGGCCTCTCCCGGGATGCATTCACCACGTTCTGCCCCTCACTCAATGCAGCCAGAGAATCGCGCCCTTAGTCACTTTTTTGGTCCCCTGGGGAGTTTCTCACCGGTTTAGCATTTTTTGCAGCACTGAGGAGCTAAACTCCAAGATCAGGCTCTGAGTGAACTTCTGGGTCCCCCAACCCCCCCACCCATTGGCAGTGTCACCCCCCACACACATGGCATTACCCTCCCCCCACACACATGGCATTACCCATCCCCAGGTGATGGCACTGCTTTAGAGTCTTAGGGGGCCCCCCTCCAGGCGCCCTCACGCCCCCCCCCCCCCCCAACCTCCTTGAGGCCCCTACTTACCTGCCATGGACCACCAGGTCCGTCCTTGGCAGTACCATCAGGGCACCCTTGCACAGTGCTTCTGCTAGCTTGGCAGGGGCACCTGGGCAGTTCCAGGGTGGCAATGCCAAGGTGCTAGCCGGGCAGTGCCTAGGTGCCTGCGTTCCAGGGAAGGCCAGGAAGCCACCCTGCATTATCCCCGATGGCCCGGGAGGCACTCCCCTCCCCCAAGTGCCATTCCGCCTGGTCCACCAGTGGCCCACTTGTGTCGACCAGTACTGAACGGCACCTAGCTGCAGCCTCGCTGGGGAGGCTGGTAGATCTTAAACCCTACTTAGGCGAACGCCGTTTGGTCACGCACCCTTTGGGCAGGATTCTGATTCCGACACCTCTTGAGACTTGGGACCTGCCAATTATCTCAATAATTAACCCATTGTTCTGTGTCAAGTCCAGTTATTGGCTTGAATTATATTCATGCATTGAGGGTTCCGACAGTGGACTAGGAAGCTGAGGGTTATCTTGCTTTGTCTCTTTGTGGGACACGCAACCACAATTTGCAGCAGTAAATAAAATAATTGGTTGTCCCCGGTGGTTGAGATCCCTCTAAAGGATGGTGACCCATCCTTCCGCACCCCTCAGGAGTTGCTGGCCAATCAGGGGATAAGCAGCTTCATCAGCTGCAACTACACTTGGAAGAAGACGGTATCATGGAAGCACACCGTCTTCCCAACCAGGTAAACGGGATCTGCGATGCCGGGGATCAATCCGGCAGACCTGAATGAAGAGTGGGGGTGGAGCTGTGCAGGTGGTGCCATTGCAGTGTCAGCTAGCCACTTCCTTTCTGGGGCACTTCCGTGAGACAAAGAATTCCCAAATAGCGGAACCCTCCTGCAAGCTCGGAGGGAAGCCAGTAGGAATCACTTGGTGGTCTCCATATGCAGTGCAGGGCCCATCTGCTACTGTAAAATGTCAGCAGCAGTGGGAAGAGGCTTCTAATTGGCCATTTAAGTGGTGCCATTAGCCTGTGGGTTGGAGGGAAGGCCTCCTCCTCTTCCTGGCCGCTGAAAAAATGGCATAGCAGCAGGATGTCCATGCCACATAGCTCCCAACTTTCCCCATTGTCTTTGACAAAAGATGTCTATTGCTTGTCTGGGTCTTCAAAATTATCAAATATCTGTGCGGAGTCTGCATGTTCTCCCCGTGTCTGCGTGAGTTTTCTCCGGGTGCTCCGCTTTCCTCCCACAGTCCAAATATGTGTGGGTTAGGTGGATTGGTCATACTCAATTGTCCTTGGTGTCCAAAAAGGTTAAGTGGGTGTTAACTGGGTTATGGGGATAGGGTGGCGACATGGGCTTGAGTGGGGTGCTCTTTGTAATGGCTGGTTCGGACTCAATTGGTCAAATGGCCTCCTTTTGCACTGTAAATTCTATGATCTATGATCTCAACCGTTAAGACTTGAAAGGAAGATTGCAGGCCCTTTGTCCTAGAAGATATGTAGACTCCAGTTGACCAGCCTGGGTTATGAAATGCAGATGACCTTTGCATAGCTCTCCTAGAATTTGGTCCTTTGCACCCAAAAAGGCAGTTTAGTTAGTGTCTCTTCAGAGGTAACGAGGTGCAAATGTTTTTGATACTGCCACGGTAGCTCCATTTGTTCGAGGGTCACAGACCAACCTAGCTTCAGCCATTTTAAAAGGTCTTTGTGCAGATTTTTTAATTTTGCAAATATCTATCTATTTCATTAAAATGTGACATCTTCGTTCTCTCGCAGTCCTTGCGTGCTTGGAGAAACAAAATTAATTCTGTCACATTTTTAAAAATATGTAATATTGTGAAGGAAGAATTGGAAGTAAAGGAAGATGGATTAATTTCTCATTCACGCCGGCATGTCAGACAGTGGGGGCAGTGGCAGTTCTCTGCTGCGTTTTTTTTAAAGGTCTAAATCTAGATTAGACTTTGTCCTTGCTTGCGGAATGGGTAAGCTGACTTGAGATGATTCAAAATCTGTCTTTTGGGGAAGTTTATTTGGTTAGAGTCCTGAATTCCCTCTGTTGGGAATCAGGCATAAAAACAAGGCCATTGGTTTCAGAACTCTGCCTGTCGAATCTCTGATGAAAGGGTTAGCACACAGCGGGTGAGTGATGGTCAAGCTGCTCTGGGCTATCCGCAGAGGAATGCTGAGCATCTCACTCTGTGAGTTCCGGGTCTTTTGATCAGAGGGCTGAGCAGCTCTTGTCCAACTTAACTCCTCCTTGTCCACTTTAGTAACCTGTGGGTTCAGCTGTTCAAACCCAGGGGTTGTGGTTAGGCTGATGGTCAGGCGATTAGGTTTTAATGGTTCCTAGGCCTCTTTAGGGGACTCTGGGTCAGTGTCTAACTCGGGCACTAGTACTACTGGAGTGTTCCAGCTTCTGTTGCCAGGTGCTTTAAATTGGTTTGTAACAGACCAAGTGATAGGTGAGTGGCAGGCGACAGAGAGTTGGGATAATAGGTAATTACTCAAACTGGCAGGGGGCTGATGGCATCAAAAGTCATATATCCAAATTTGCAGATGATTCAACGTTAAATTGCACTGTAGACAGCCTAGATGATAGCATAAAATTGCAAGGAGATATTGGGACTAGGTAAATGGGCAAAATTATGGCAGATGAACTTTAATGTAAGCAAGTGTGAGGTTATCCATTTTGGACCAAAAAAGGATAGAGCAGAGTAGTGTCTAAATGGAAAGAGGTTAGGTGCAGTAGATGTCCAAAGAAACTTGGGCTTTCAGATGCTTAGGTCCTTAAAGTGCCAGGAACAAGTGCCGAAAGTAATCAAAAAGGCTAATTGAATGCTAGCCTTTATATCTAGAGGATTGGAGTATAAAGACACAGGGATATGCTGCAGCTACAGAAATCCTTGTTTAGACCCCACTTGGAGCACTATGAGCAGTTCTGGGCACCACACCTTAGGAAGGATGTTTTGGCCTTGGAGGGAGTGCAACGTAGGTTTACACAAATTATACTGGGACTACAGAGGTTGAGTTACGAAGAGAGATTACTCAAATTAGACCTATTTTCGCTAGAATTAGGAAGGCTAAGGAGTGATCTGATCAAAGTATTCAAGGTGTTAACAGAGAAAGACAGGGTAGATAAAGATAAACTGGTTGGAGTTTCTAAAACTAGGGGGCATAGTCTAAAAATTAGTGCCAGACCGTTCAGGAGAGATATTGGGAAGAACTTCTTTACTCAAAGGGTGTTAGAGGTTTGGAACTCTCTCTAACAAACAGCAGTTAAAGCTAGATCACTTGCTACTTTAAAATCTGAAACAGATTTTTGTTAAGCAAAGATGTTAAGGGATATAGGCCAGAGGCAGGTATATGGAGTACGTCACAGATCAGCCATTATCTCATTGAATGATGGGACAGGCTTGAGGGGCTGAACGGCCTACCAATGCTCCCATGTTCCTGCACTGACAGTCTGGTCCTGAACTTGCGCCAACCTTTCTAAGCCCGGATGATGGGAAGATGGTTTTTGGAAGGGGGGTCTCCTGCACCATACTGGATAGGGCAGCATCCTGGGAAATTGTTGCGGATCATTTAAAATGATCCTGGTTGTCTCGGGATTCTGCACTCGGGTGGGTGGATATGGGTACCAGTCTGGTTGGTGTCCCTCTGCTGGTCAGTTGGGTCATCCACTCCGGGTCTTTTGGAACACTACTGCCCTCTGGTGGATGGTCAGCTCTTGCTGTACCCTCCTGTAGCTTTTCAACTAAGTGAGGCATCACCCTCACTTCCTGGAGCAATCTGGGAACATTTGTGGTCCCCATTCAAGTTTGCCATAAAGCTGTCGGCTAAACCAATCATTAACTTCCTAGCTGGGGCCTTTGGCTTTGGAAAAAGCACTCTCCTAACTTGATGCATGTCCCCAGGAAAACTTCTGTCCTGGAGGTACAACTCCAGTTACACTCCTTTGTGGCTCTTCAACTGAGTGAGACAGCTCCCTACTTGTCTGTTTGAGTCCCTTTGTCCCTCTTTAAACTTGGAAACATGTTTTCTGCCAGCCGTAATGCTGAATTCCTTAACCTTTTCCTTTCCTGGTTAGTAACTTGCCTTCCTCCAGGCTCTTTGACTACATGTACCATTTTGCTCACTTTCTCTTCCCCTGCTCTGGAACCACTGTAAACCTGTTTAATTCTGGGACATCTTGTGAGTCTATTATAAATGCTCCTGGCCCTTCCTGAACCTTGTTTGCCTTTATTGTCCTGGCTTTGGCCTTGCTATTTCGATCAGCTCTCACTCAGTGTTTATGCATGCTATTTCACTGTTATGGGCCTCGAGACCTCCTCCAGCTTTCTGCTCTCCTGCAGATTTCTGCTGGCTGATATGAACCCCTTTTTCTTCGCTGCCTAACACTTTGCCAGCAGCCAAATAGTTTCCGAGGAGAAAATCGATTCCTGGTACTAGTAGTTCAGGGACAATTCCTACTGTAACAGGGTCTGAAACAAGGTCACAGTCTAGGTTTGATTTATTATCACATGTATTAGTATACAGTGAAAAGTATTGTTTCTTGCATGCTGTACAGACAATGCATACCGTACATAGGGAAGGAGAGACTGCAGAATATAATGTTAGTCATAGCTAGGGTGTAGAGAAAAAATCAACTTAATACGAGGTAGGTCCATTCAAAAGTCTGATGGCAGTGGGGAAGAAGCTGTTTTTGAGTTGGTTGGTACCTGACCTCAAACTTTGGTATCTTTTTCCTGACGGAAGAAGGTGGAAGTGAGTATGTCCGGGGTGCATGGGATCCTTAATTATGCTGGCTGCCTTTCCGAGGCAGTGGGAATTGTAGACAGAGTCGATGGATGGGAGGCTGGTTTGTGTGATGGACTGGGCTTTATTCACAACCTTTTGTAGTTTCCTGCGGTCTTGGGCAGAGCAGGCTCCATACCAAGTTGTGATACAACCAGAAATAATGCTTTCTATGGTGCATCTGTGAAAGTTGGTGAGAGTCGTAGCTGACATGCCAAATTTTCTTAGTCTTCTGAGAAAGTAGAGTGTTGGTGGGCTTTTTTAACTATAGTGTTGGCATTGGGGGGACCAGGACAGGTTGCTGATGATGTGGACACCTAAAATTTGAAGCTCTCGACCCTTTCGACTTCATTCCCATTGATGTAGACAGGGGCATGTTCTCCACTACACTTCCTGAAGTCGATGACAATCTCCTTTGTTTTGTTGACATTGAGGGAGAGATTATTGTCGTTGCACCAGTTCACCAGATTCTCTATCTCATTCCTGTACTGTCTCGGCATTGTTTGAGATCTGACCCACTACGGTGGTGCCATCAGCAAATTTTGGACCCTATGAAGGGGTGCAAACATTGATCCTTCTGCCACTCTACTTATCAGGGCTTTGGCTTTCAGGGGAGGACTCGGGTGTATGTTTAGGTTTACTTTTAACATTAATGACTGAGTGGCCCTATGCCCTGGAGCAGTACGACAGACTTGCTCACATTTTGGTATGGTTAAGGGAACACTCCCAGAAAGGACAAAACTCCAGAAGCTCTCTGGAAGTTTGCCCGACTCAGACACACACAGTCCCACGCCCTCCAGGGGGTAGGGCTCTGTAGCGAGTCTATGCCTGCTCTGCCGCATTATCCATTGGAACATCCTTCGAGGCACTGCTCATATGGAGCCCTATTGGACCAAAGAGAAAATGCTGGAAAAAGCAGGTATCGCCGCATCTGTAGGGAGAGAAACGAGCTAACGGTTCGAGTCCAGGTGACCCTTTGTCAAAGCTAAAAGACAGAGAAAGTGGGAACTATACTGTGGAGTGAGAATGAAAGATGAGTCATAGCCACAGAAACCCAGGGAAACGGGGCGCTATTCGACACAGAAACCCAGGGGAAAGAGTGCTAATGTCAGTCCCCAGAGAGAACAAAAGGTGTGAAAGGCCAAACAGCAGAGAAACTAAGAGGATAAACTGCGACAGATGTATATGTGGGGGGAGGGAAAGGGGGAAGCAAAGGGGAGAAAGGGTAAGGAAAGGTGCATAAGATGGGGGGGGGGGTAAATATATATAAAGAAAGATGAGAACGAAATGGTAAAAGGCAGTTAAAATGAAATGGGATGAAAACAAATAGGTCAAGGTGGGGTGGAGCTAATCATCTGAAGTTGTTGAATTCGATGTTGAGACCGGAAGGCTATAGTGTGCCTAACCGGAAGATGAGATGTTGTTCCTCCATTTTGCAATGCGCTTCACTGGAATATTGCAGCAGGCCAAGGACAGACATCTGGGCATGGGAGCAGGTTCATGTGTTAAAATGGCAAGCAACGGGAAGGTCAGGGTCCTGAATGCGGACAGACCAAAGGTGCTCAGCAAAGCGATCACCCAGTCTGCGTTTGGTCTCTCCGATATAGAGGAGACCACATTGAGAGCAGGGAATGCAATAGACCAAATTGGAAGAGATGCAAGTGAAATGCTGCATAACCTGGAATGAGTGTTTTGGGCCTGGGATGTTAAGCATGAAAGAGGTAAAGGGGCAGGTGTTACACCTTCTGCGATTGCATGGGAAGGTGCCATGGGTGATGGGAGAGGTGTTGGGTATGGCGGAGGAGTGGACTAGATTGTCTCGGAGGGAACGGTCTCTGTGGAATGCTGACAGAGGGAGTGAAGGGACGATGTGTTTGGTGGTGGAATCACGCTGGAGTTGGCGAAAATGGCAGAGGATTATGCTTTGCATGCGGAGGCTGGTGGGGTGAAACGTGAGAATGAGGGGGACTATCATAGAACAGTACAGCACAGAACAGGCCCTTCGGCCCTCGATGTTGTGCCGAGCAATGATCACCCTACTCAAACCCACGTATCCATCCTATACCCGTAACCCAACAACTCCCCCCTTAACCTTACTATTAGGACACTACGGGCAATTTAGCATGGCCAATCCACCTTATCCGCACATCTTTGGACTGTGGGAGGAAACCGGAGCACCCGGAGGAAACCCACGCACACACAGGGAGGACGTGCAGACTCCGCACAGACAGTGACCCAGCCGGGAATCGAACCTAGGACCCTGGAGCTGTGAAGCATTTATGCTAACCACCATGCTACCGTGCTGCCATACCGAGCTATCCTTGCTCTTGTTCTGGGAGGGAGGGGAGGGGGCGAGGGTAGTGGCAGGGGAGATGAACCGCACACTGTTGAGGGCCCTGTCAACAACTGAGGTGGGAAATCACGGTTGAGGAAGAAGGAACATATTTTTGAAGCACCATTTTGGAAAGTGGCATCAACAGAACAAATGCGGCGGAGGCGAAGGAGCTGAAAGGTATGGAGTCCTTACAGGGTGTAGGGTGCGAAGAGCTGTGGGAGTCAGTGGGCTTGCAGTGGATATTAGTAGATAATCTATTGCCGGAAATAGAGACCGAAAGATCAAGGAAGGGAAGGGAAGTGTCTGAGATGGACCAGGTGAAAGTGGTGGAGGGTCAAAACTGGAAGCGATGTTGATGATTTTTTCTCGGTCTGGACAAGAGCATGAAGCGGCACCAAAATAGTCATCAATGTAACAGTGAAGGAGTTGTGGGAGGGGAACCGGGTAGGCCTGGATCAAGGAATGTTCCACATACCCCATAAAAAGGCTAGCGTAGTTAGGACCCATGCGGGTACCCTTGCTACACCTTTGATTTGGGATGAGTTAAAGGAGAAGTTGTTGAGAAATAGAACGAGTTCAGCCAGGCGAAGGAAAGTGGTGGTGGATGGGAATTGTCCAGGCCTCTTTTCGAGAAAGAAGTGAAGACTTCTCAGGCCATCCTGGTGTTGGATGGAGGTATAAAGAGATTGCACATTCATGGTGAATAGGATGTGTTAGGGCCCGCAAACTGGAAGCTGTCAATATGACGCAGGGCACAAAGGAATCCCAGATGTAGGTGGGGAGGGAATGGACCAAAGGAGTTAGGATGGAGTCAAGAGGAAATAGGTTTGGTGGGGCAGGGGCATGCTGACAGTGGGCCTGCCAGGACAGTTCTTTTTGTGGATTTTGGGAAGTAGGTAAAAGTGGGCTATCTGGGGTTGGGAGACAGAGGTTGGAAGCTGTAAGGGGAAGGCATCCGGAGGAAATGTGGTCGCCTTATTAGACCAATAGGCTTCCTTTGCAATCTACAGAACTCAGACCTGGAATGGCCTATTTTATTGGAATGAGAGCACACCGGTCTCCGGGGGTTCTCATACCCTCTTTTGTGTTTACTTTTGTGGGTGGGGTGGGGGGGGGGGGGTCTTTTCTCTCTAAATCACCCTGTTTATCTCTCTACGGATCATGGGAATGATTTGGAAACAGTCTGCCTAATTCTCCAGGCCTATGGGTGAGATCAGAGCTGTCTGCTGTTAGGATCCTCAGCACCACTAAGTGCATCTTCAGGCTGGAAGACGGGCAATTTTTGAATTCCTCCAAGAATACCAACTTGCACAATCCCTCGTGGGTGCCTAGGATTCTTGGGGCCCTCACCCATCAGTCGAACGCAATTTGTTTCAGCCGTTCGAACTCTGTCGAGATCTGTATCGGCTTCTTACAAGCATCCCGGAATTACTCATGATATACCTCCGGGTCTAACCCGAGGCTCTTAGGATGGCAGCCCTGGTCTGCTCATAATTCAGGATCACATCAGAAGTCAGCGTGGAGTAAACTCCTTGGGTTCCCCTGCCTTTAAATTTAAACGGTCCAGACCTTCGATGGCCATTTTAGCTGTCCTACTTTCTCAAAAGTTGCAAGAAAATGATTCCAGATCACTCTCTTTGGTTTTCGGAATGGAACTAGTAGACTTGAGGGCCTCAGAGTGGTTCCAGGTGGGAGAGGTGAGGGTGCTACTGGGTAGAGAGGAACAAATTGATCTAGTTGCTGGTTGAACATTTGGAACTCATGTTACTGATAGGGCAGTTAGACATGGGGGTCGGTTTAGTTCAGTTGTCTGGACAGCTGATTTGTGATACAGAGCGAGGCCAACAGCGCAGGTTCAATTCCCATACCGGCTGAGGTTACTCATGAAGGCCCACCTTCCCAACCTTGATCCTCGGGTTAAATCACCACCAGTCAACTGAGCTAAACTGACCCCCATGTCTAACTGCTGATCAGTAACTAGATCATATCACTTCTCTCTACCCAGCTTTCAACTGTTTGGTCTTTCTCTCCCTTTGAGCTGCGAGCTTGAGGATGTAACTAGTAGAACTGATGAGGGGCAGCCAGTGGATGTGGTTTATTTGGACTTTCAGAAGGCTTTCAACAAAGTCTTGCATAAGAGATTAGCATGTAAAATGAAAGTGCATGGTATAGGGAGTAGTGTATCGAGATGGATAGAAAATCGGTTAGCAGACAGGAAACAGAGTAGGAATAAACGGGTATTTTTCTG
This sequence comes from Scyliorhinus canicula, assembly GCF_902713615.1. NCBI lineage: Eukaryota > Metazoa > Chordata > Chondrichthyes > Carcharhiniformes > Scyliorhinidae > Scyliorhinus > Scyliorhinus canicula. Next base: position 74,642,122 of record NC_052154.1, on the reverse strand, counting down.
AATGGCAGGCAGTGACAGGGATCAGTACGATAACCCCAGCAATTCACAATAATATAGTAATGATTTAGATAGATACGGGAACAAAATATATCTCCAAACTTACACAAGATACAAAGCTGGGTTGGAGGGTGAGCTGTGAGGAAGCTACAAAGGTGCTTCAATGTGATTTGGACAAGTGAATGAGTGCACAAATGAATGACAGATGCAGTATCATTTGGATAAATGTGAGGTTATCCACTTTGGTAGCAAAGCGAGATGGCAGATTATTATTTGAATGGCCATAAATTAGGAGAGGAATGTGCAGCAAGACTTGGGTCTCCTCGTACACCAGTCGCTGAAGGTAAGCATGCAGGTACAGCAGGAGGTAAAGGTGGCAAATGATATGTTGGCCTCTGTTGTGAGAGGATTCAAGTACAGGAACAGGGATGTCTTGCTGCAATTATACAGGGTCTTGGTGAAGCCACACCTGGAATATTGTGTGCAGTTTTGGTCTCCTTATCTGAGGAAGGATGTTCTTGCTATAGAGAATGCAGAGAAGTTATACCAGAGTGATTCCTAGGATGGCAGGACTGATGTATGAGGAGAGATTGAATCGGGTGGGTTTATATTCGCTGGAGTTCAGAAGAATAAGGTGGGGATCTCAGGGAAACTTATAAAATTCTAACAGGATGAGACAGGGTGGATGGAAGAAGGATGCTCCCGATGATGGGGGTGTCCAGAACCAGAGGTCACAGGGTAGACCATTTAGGACTGATATTAGGAGACATTTCTTCTTCCAGAGAGTGGTTGGCCTGTGGAATTCACTATCACAGAAAACCGAAACAAGAAGCAGTTAGATATAGCATTTGGGCGGAAGTCGGGGTTAGGCTATTGAGTTGGATGATCAGCCATGGCAGTAGAGCAAGCTCAAAGGGCCAAATGTTTTTCTGGTCCTATTTTCAGTGTTTCTATCCCCAGCTTTTGGAGGTGGGATACTCTCTCCTTTTCTCCCTTTCTTAAATTCTATATGTATTCTGAATTGTCTTGCTCAAATCTGGCCTGGGGAGTTATGGTTTAGCTTTCCATCAAAGTAAAGTAAGTAAAGCCGCCATAGTCCCAGGTGACCATAGGTCACTTTCGCCTTTGAGGGGGAGAGCTGACTGGTGGTGATTTAACCTGAGGATCACCACACCTCAGGTGAGGAGCAAGGTTGAGAAGGCGGGCCTTCATGAGTAACCTCAGCCGGTATGGGAATTGAACCTGCGCTGTTGGCCTCGTTCTGTATCACAAATCAGTTGTCCAGCTAACTGAGCTAAACCGACCCCCATGTCTAACTGCTCTATCAGTAACATAAGATCCAAATGTTCAACCAGCAACTAGATCAATTCACTTCTCTTCACTTTACTGGGAAATTTTAACTGTACCTCCCGAACCACAGCTCTCAGTTGCTCTGCTCAGGGTCGTTAAACTTTCATTGTGGACCCACATCTGAGTGTCAACGGTTGCCATTTCCGTGGTGTTCGGGAAAAGGAATTTGATGTGGTAACTTGCTTGTGTGTTAAAATTTGTTCCAGCCACCAAGTTGTTCCTTTTCGGTTTCCAATTGGCCCTTTTACCTCCGATTTAGCTTGTGTCTTAGATTTGGACTCAAATTCAAATGGGTGATCTTGGATTTGAGCTCCCAATTTCTGTTACAGATGGTGGAGGGGGGGGGGGGAGGTGTCAATTCCAACATTCCTAATTTCTCCTCTCACCACCTGTCCATAAGCAGAAAGGTATTTTTGATTGGCCTCTTCCTTAATAGCGGTGGCATATTTCTCAACCCTTCGGCTTTGGTGTGGTCCAATTTCTAGGAATAACCCCTCAGCAAACTCAAGGTAAAGTGAACTCAAAGGGTTACTTTATTTGCACATACTCAACCGCAGGAGGATGGTAGCAACATTGCCTTCTATGCATTGGTACAGAAAAAGAGATACAGAGATAAGGATTTACAGTGCAAGGAACGAAGAGAAAATAAATATTGTTTCACATGGGTTTGGAGTCCAGAACAAAGTCCAATGAGGATTTCTTCTTGGAGGTCAGCGGGCTGAAAACTGAAGCTGTATAATTTACTTTTCTGGTGGAGTTGACCACACGATGAGGGTGGCACATAGAGGTGAATCAATCTTTGTGGACAAGGGTACAGAAGTTTCAGCGGAAGCAGAGGAGATGGGAACAGATAATCAGCCCCTTTTCTGTGAGGCTGCTTGCAGGATAGTAAAATGGCAGGTTGAGCTTGCAGTTCCAGGAGGCAATATTATTGGTTTCAGAAACTAGAGATCCATGTTACATGACTTTCACCTCTCCACGTTATCTTTGATAAGGGATGTGTATTCCTCACGTAGGTCCCAGCCATTAAAAATTGAAAGGATAGTTGTGGGCCCATTGTCCTAGCAGACAAATAGACTCCAGTTATCCAGTCTGGGTTATGAAATGCAGAAGCTCTTTGTACAGGTCCCTTTGAATTTGATCTTTGCAGCCCATAATTGCACAAATAATGAGTTGCAAGTTTGTTCAATAATTCCATGGTGCCTCCTTTTGTTTGTGGGTCACAGAGCAACATTGTTTCAGCCATTTTAAAAGGTCTTTGTCCAGTTTTAAAATTTTAGAAATAGCCATGAGGAAATCTATATATATTTTATAAAGATATAGATATACAATGTGAGGTCTTAGTCCCCCTCGTAGGTGGACCAGAGATCAAATAAAATATAAACTTCTCACAATAATAAAGATAAATTGGTGTCTCTTGTCAAGCATAAATCATATCATAGGAAAAATGAGTGTGCTGTTCTCTGGTGCCAAACAAGAGCCTAAAAAGTAGCCATTTGGGCACATATTAATGTATTTCTCCTCCCCATTATATTTAAAACTCTTAAGAAAAAGTAAATTAATTTTGGGGTGAGTGACATTCCATTATTTGGATGTGAAGTAAGATTATTTCCACAGAATTATTTATTTAGTCTACCCCCACCTCCCACACTCCTTCAGTTAGTGGATTTCAATTATACAGCTCTTCAGGGTCTTGCTGAGATGGCTGATGATGTTCTGATATCTTTCCAATTACTTTAGGAAAGCCACATCTTCAGCAAACTACACAGCATTTTCTTCAAGAGCCACATCTTCCAATAAATCATGAACTCTCCAATCTAGACCACGACACAGCCCTGTACGAGCTCACTGAGGATACAGGTACATATTTCCCAGATACCGAAGTTGGACAGGAGGAATTCTAATAAAGACTGGACCCAAGCAACAGGAGCTGCTGACAAGTCAGGACACATGCCTTGGCCCCTGCTGTGGTATGCACACTAAGCAGATGTTCTTCAAGGTAAAATGGAACCTGTTAGAGAATCCTGAGAATTGTGGAGTCCTGCCCACCTGTCAATTTCACTGGCACTGCCTGAAGGAAACCACTTTTCTGCTTATCTCCCCCCCCCCCCCCCCCCCCCAACCACTGCTGCACATTTCAGAAGGCTGGAGGTGATGAATTCTTGCACTTCCACAGGCTGGGGAAATGTAAATACTGCCAGGAGGTAGAATCTACCCCACAGTGTACTCAGAATTCTATGGAGTCCTGCAGATAGGAAATGAGCCTGCAATGGTTCTGTGCAACAGCACGCAGATCACGTCCACAACTTATTTTTTGCCTGTGTGTAATTTGATCTTTTAAGGTTCTGTTTCAGAATTCTTGTTTTTGTGGTTCACATCGATGGTCAAAGAACGGTAATAATTTTGTATGTGTATATTACAGCACACTACTCAGCAGTTTTCTTTTTCATTCTATATACCTTGCATTGGTTAAAAGTGCTGGGCTTGACCGGGTTGGGTTTGATGTATTGATAATGCACTTGGATTATTTTTGATCAAGCTATTGTGATAAATCTTTACACATTCAATAAAAAAGTTGAAGCAGTTTTTGTTTTTGGAATAAGTCCCATGTTTCACAGAAGTGCAAATAACCTCCACACGAGAAAGGCTTTGCACCCCTTCTGCACAGGCTCTTTATATCTTGCTGTGAACCAGGCTGTCGATACTTTTCCCATTTTCATTATAAAAGTTCCATTACATAAAATGGTTCCATTACAAATACAAGCCCGCATTCTCGAAGATCTGAATCTTATATTTAGTACAGAGGAGGCAACATACCATAGAGTAAACACTCCACCCCATCTTGCAAACTTGCTGCTGAACAATGCAGATGATTAATTACCTTATGTCTCACATCGCATCAACAGAAAGGTAATATCAGCCATACCAGACACTCTTTGGAACACTCTAAACTATTCAACTGATTTATTCACCAACAGTATTATTACCATGAGCATAGTGAATGGGAAGGACCTATTTTCCTTGCAGAGTGCTCAATACCGGGGGACATAGATCTGAAACCAAAAGAGAAAATGCTGTAAAATCTCAGGTCTGGCAGCACCTATAGGGAGAAAAAAGAGCTAACGTTTCGGGTCCAGATGACCCTTTGTCAAAGCTGGACTCGAAATGTTATCTCCTTTCTCTGCTTACAGATGCTGCCAGACCTGCTGAGGGTTTACAGCATTTTCTCTTTTGGTTTCAGATTCCAGCATCAATTTGCTTTTATCCAGTTTTTGACATAGATCTGAAGTAATTTGTAGAAGGATTAGAGTAGAGGTGAGGAGAAATCACTTCACCCAGAAGGTAGTGAGGATTTGAAACCCACTTACTGAAACAGTGGCAGAGGTAGAAACATTGAATAGGTCCTTGGATGTGCACTTGTAACCAACAGGGCTACGGACTAAGAACTGGAAATTGGGACTAGACTTGTAAACTTACTTTCAGCTGTCACAGACACAAGTGGCCTCCTTTTGTGCCATGAGTTTTCCATGGTTCTCTGACTTAAAAATATTTATCAGAAAACAAAAAGTAACATTGTTTCTCAGCAAAAACAAATTATGGTCTCTGTAAGAAATACGTTAATATGGGGTACGACGTAATGTGGGCGCGGAAGTAGCAGCTTTTCCGTGGGTTCTGGCGCCACTCACTTTATAATCCGTCATTTATCCTGATTTCCTGGCGCAGGTTTGCCTAATCCATGAATTAGCATTTGATGTTCTGTGCCTAAACGACTTCTGGATTAGTACTGGGGAGAATATGCTGAAAAACTTGAGGAAATGCAGCGATAAACGGGTGCAGTCGGATTCAACGGGGGTGGAGCTGCCTTTTCAATATGGCGACTTGATCCTCGAGTGGTCTCTTGACCTGGCGCTCTCTGAGATACTCATGGACACATTGAAAACGATGACTGCCAACATTATCCGAATTATTGATCAGAGACTCGGTGTGCACCTAAGTGCTCATGAGACCCGAATTGTAGAATACCAATGAGAGGCTCGATGAAATGGAGGAAAGAATCCTGAATGTTGAAAAATGTTGCTTCTTCAGCTGAAACGCATATTCAATCCTTAGAAAATCAGCTAAGTGGCTTGTCAGAAATCCTGGAAGATTGGAGAACCGAGTTCAGAGAATGAATAGCCGAATCATCGGTCTATCCGAGGGAGTGAGGGTAAGGCTCCTATTAAGTTTTTTTGAGAACTAGCTACCATGTTTTCTTAAGCTCGATGTGAATGCTGGCTGTTTCAAATTGGAAAGGGTGCACCATATCCAGTCTTTGAGGCCAAGGGACAATCAATGTTTCAGGCCTAGAATCAGTCATTTCCACAATTTTAAAGATTGCCAGAGGGTCCTGTAGATGGCGAGGTGCGGTGCAGCCTAGCTCCTCGAGGGAGTTTTTTCCAGGACTTTTTGGCAGCGTCATGTCTTTGATGAAGTTCAAAGGCAGTTGGAGACAATTATGCCATGCATTATCCTGTGACCCTGAAAGTGATATTCGACGGGCAGCATGGTGGCGCAGATAGCACAGCTGCCTCATGGCGCCAAGGACCTGGGTTCGATCCCGGCCCCGGGTCACTGTCTGTGTGGAGTTTGCACATTCTCCCCGTCTGCATGAGTCTCTCCCCCACAGCCCAAAGATGTGCAGGGTAGGTGGATTGGCCATGTTAAATTGCCCCTTAATTGGAAAAACTAACAAGTGTTATTCGACGACTCTGTTAAATTTTTTGATAATCCAGCTACTGTCTTGGCCTTTGTTAAGTCCATGAAGGGCAAAGAATTGAATCTGCATCTCAGAAAACTTAAAATCTCTAATCTGGAATCTCCCACTATCATGGTGTAATTTGTCTGATTTTATTTTCATGTACCCTGCTGATAATATTTGAGCACTATAATGAATGTGGCCTTCTTGTACTTGAGTGCTTTGAGCTTATTACTGTAGCATTATTCATGATAGCTGTGCCGCATGCTAGTTATCCATCATCTTTTCTTATCTGTGTCTTAATCATGGCAGAATTGAGTGGCGCCATTACCGAAGGGTGGGTGGTGGCTACAGGCCTTCATGGGTAGTCTTAAAATGTGGGAGGGGCATTTGACTCCCATTCCCTTTTTTTGCTCCCTTCTTCTCCTCCTCCTTGAGGAGTCTGCATCCTGTTGGTATTGACAATATGGCCATAGGCTTAGTCCTGCGGGTCCTCACTCATGTTGCGGAATGCCCCTTTAGAACTGCTGTGGTCATGATTCTTTTGTATTACTATTATATTGGGGACTCTATGTTGTTGATTATATCCTGCACTGGTACAGACAGGTATTCTATCTGTGAAAGGAACATATTAAGGACATTTTGATGACTCTGGTTAAAATTGAGATGGCGCATGCCCAAATATGACGCAAAAATCCTATCCTACTTTTCTTCTGGTTGTCTATGCAATGGCAGTAACTAATTTTAAACTTTGCTCATGGAATGTACGGGGAATCCATCATCCCATCAAAGGGAAAAATCCTCTCTTTTCTTAAAAAGGAGCAAGTGGATACAATCTTGTTACAGGAGACTCATTTGCATGACAGAGAACACTTAACAGTGAGGCAGGAATGAGTATCTACAATTTAGAGACTTATCCATAATAAGACAACCTTGATTCCTTTATTTCCATAGTGGAAAAAAATCCTTAAATTTGTGGAGCATAAACAGTTAATCAGCAAATGTTATACTTTATGTTCTAGATCCTGTGTTATTTCATTGGGTACCTTGCCATCTTAAGGGAGACTTGACAACTGACATTGATGAGAAGACATGGAGTAGTATTTGAGATTATGCCAGTAAAATTTCAGTTTGCAATAAAATGAAGACCTAATTTAAGATAATGCACCACTTGCATATCACGTCCTATCTTAGAGACAAGTTTGATTCTGCTGTATCCCTAAAGTGCCTGGTAGTCAAAGGTGATGATATTTACTGTGTCATGCCTCTTGGTCTGGTGCAGTCAGGGATTTGGAGATCTTTGGCAGAATCTTGGGGCTGAATCCAATCTTCCAGATTTGAGAATTAATTATGCTAATGAAAAAAAGCTGTAAAATATCTTTGACTGTTGCAGCTTGGAAGAATATCCTACGCTCCTGGATTAGTGACCCTTCAATTCAAAACTGGCATAAATTAGTTATGGAATGTATTCATATGGAATTCCTGATTATCTGTGATCCGACCTATGTCTGATGCACTCTGTAAAGTAGGGGACTATCTTAAATTTATAGGCTCCATCGTGTCTGACTTGCTCCTATGGGCAGCGCGGTAGCACAGTGGGTAGCAATGTTGCTTCATAGCTTCAGGGTCCCAGGTTCGATTCCCAGCTTGAATCGCTGTTTGTGTGGAGTCTGCACGTTCTCCCTGTGTTTGCGTGGGTTTCCTCCCGCAAATCCCAAAACTTTTGTTTTATGCGGGCAGCATGGTAGCATGGTGGTTAGCATAAATGCTTCACAGCTCCAGGGTCCCAGGTTCGATTCCCGGCTGGTTCACTGTCTGTGTGGAGTCTGCACGTCCTCCCCGTGTGTGCGTGGGTTTCCTCCGGGTGCTCCGGTTTCCTCCCACAGTCAAAGATGTGCGGGTTAGGTGGATTGGCCATGCTAAATTGCCCGTAGTGTCCTGAAAAGTAAGGTTACGGGGGGGGGTTGTTGGGTTACGGGTATAGGGTGGATACGTGGGTTTGAGCAGGGTGATTATTGCTCGGCACAACATCGAGGGCCGAAGGGCCTGTTCTGTGCTGTACTGTTCTATGCTGTACTGTTCTATGTTCTACATGCTGTTAGGTAATTTGGACATTCTGAATTCTCCCTGTGTACCCAAACAGACACCGTAATGTGGCTTTTCACAGTAACTTCATTGCAGTGTTCATGTAAGCCTACTTGTGATAATAAAGATTATTGTTATTATTATTGGGCTTTCCATGTTGCAAGTCTTTATCTCGCTTAGTACTGCTGCCTCACAACGCTGAGATCCCAGGTTCAATCCCGGCTCTGAGTCACTAGGTTTGGAGTTTGCTCATTCTCCCAGTGATTACATGGGTTTCGCCCCACGACCCAAAAAAGATGTGCAGGGTAGTGGATTGGCCATGCTAAATTGCCCCTAAATTGGGGAAAAAATTGGCTACTCAATTTATAAAAAAGTCTTGATCTCGCAATACATGATGGTGCATATCCTAAACTGTTATCCTTCTTTCCCATTTAATCTGTTGTTAACCCGTTATTGGATTTGTCCAGTATTCAAATGGAGGCACTAATTCCTTAAGTATACTGGTCTAAATTCATCCTGTCTTGTTTGTTTCTATATTTTCAATCATTTTTGTTCTGTACTGTACCTATTTTGAATAATTGAATCATAGAATTTACAGTGCATAAGGAGGCCATTTGGCCCATCGAGCCTACACCAGCTCTTGGAAAGAGCACCATACCCAAGGTCCACACCTCCACCCTATCCCCATAACCCAACCCAACACTAAGTGCAATTTAGCATGGCCAGTCCACCTAACCTGCACATCTTTGGACTATGGGAGGAAACCCACGCGCACACGGGGAGAATGTGCAGACTCCGCACAGACAGTGACCCAAGCCGAGAATCGAACATGGGACACAGGAGCTGTGAAGCAATTGTGCTAACCACAATGCTACCGTGCTGCCCAAATGCATTGATGGTTACTTTCTTTTTCTTTGTTGCGATATTTGTAAAAGACAATTGAAAAATCGAATGAATGTATTTAAAAAGAAATACATTAATATAAACATGGAGCTGAAGGGCGCATTCACACTATAACTGCAACTATAATGCTGCAAAGCAGGTTAATTTGACACCAAAGATACATTTAAACTCTACTAGAATGGGAGCACAAACAACAAAGCAGAGTGGAAGAGGTCATCTCACTCAATTTCACTTCAGAAGCAGTTCAATCTTGGCACCCTAATTACAACACAAAAATTAAACATAAATGTTAAGCCACAATTGCTTTGCACGCTGTTAAACACGTGACTACCCCATATTGTATCTCCATTCTCCACAAGAAGACAAGCTGCATTGACAGTTGGTTGACAGTCCAGGAATCCAATTTGAACCAAAAACAAACTACTCTTCAAACTACTCGAGCTAAGGGCTGGTTTTGCACAAAGGGCTAAACAGCTGGCTTGTAATGCAGAACAAGGCCAGCAGCGCGGGTTCAATTCGGGTACCGGCCTCCCCGAACAGGCACTGGAATGTGGCAACTAGGGGCTTTTCACAGTAACTTCATTGAAGCCTACTTGTGACAATAAGCGATTATCTTCTAAACGTTCTCAAGAGATCATTGGGTTACAGATAATTGCAGTATTGCTCGAGTATTGCTGAAAAAAGACATGCTGTTGAAGCATTTTGTCTTGCACTGATCAGGACAGTTTGCAAGATTACCAGTAGTAAAGGGAACAATTTACACTAAATGGGATTAAAGTGTGGATTATTTGGCAAGTAGAGGCTGGCATTACCAGGAAGCAGTTCACTGCCAAACTTTGTTCAAATTCAAACCAGGCAGGTCGACTCTGATTGGCCAAAGCATTGTCAAGCAGGGAGGAATGGCTGTACCTCAAGTGATTGTACAACACTTGTTGAACAATTCTGATTGTGCTCAGAATTACACTGAAAACCAATTTAAGATTATAAATTAAGCTCAGTGCGGCTCACTTACACATGCTGGAAGCTACATATATTCACAAATAGGGTCCCGTCCTATGCGCACAGAAGGAGCATGTCCACACATTACTCCTTTTTCAACTAAACAATGACACTACCAAACAAGGTAGTGGCCATTCCTTGGTTCATTCCCATGACAATGTCTCTACCAATCAGAGTCGGCTGCGTGGTTTGAATTTGAACAGAAGGTTGGTATTTAAGTTTCTGATGTATTTTCTATGGCATTGCTTCTACCAATCAGGACACTTTTAATGTAGTATAAATTATTGTTTCCTTTGTGAGTGGCATTCTTGCTAATGGTCCTGAGTGAAAGATAAAATGCTTTGACAACATGCCTTTTTTAGAAATTGAATTAAGTTTTCTGTAAATTATCAAGATTATATATACTCAGATCTTTGGAATCAAATAGTAAAAAGGCCTGCAAAAGCTCCAAATTGAATTTTTTTTAAGTTCAAATGAGACAAAATAGTCCAGGCAAAGTGAGCCATAATTTATTTTATTCTTTCCTGAGGGTAGATAAGGAAAGATATTTCATACAACCTGTAACTCAAATGACAAATAATTACACAAAGGGAGCCTGCCATTATTGTATCAATGAGCAATGTCTTGACTTTTTGGCTGTTGAAACCAGACTGTACAAGTTTTTACTTCACGAACAATGAGCCTCACATACTTCCTGCAAAATAGCTTTGGGTCACTGTGAAAATATGTGCACCCATCCAGCCTGAGACTGGTGTAAGTGAAATACTTAAAACTTGCTGTTGGGGCAATGTGTTCAAGAATCTGAGATTAATTGCTATTGTGGAAACAATTGCTGCGCATATTTCCTTTTCAAACCCTATAAAGATTTTGAAGTGAAACAGTGTAGCTGTCCCTGAAGCTGGCTTTACCCTTTCTGGACACTTTCCATTTGTTTCTGACACGAGCAGAAGGTGGTAAAGTCATTAAATAAAACAGGAAATGTTGGAAATACGCAGCATGTCTGGCAGCATCTCGAGAGAGAAAGTGAGTTAATATTTCATGGTAAAGTGGTTGGATAACCCTTCAGCAGACCATTTCACTCACTACTTGCCCTTTCTTCTATGATAGGATGCAATACAAAGCCGTCTGCACGGCAGGGCTCTCCTCTTAACTGGCAGATATTGCTGTAGTGGCTGCAGTAAGCTGGAAAAATTCTGCATTATATTTTTGCAAAACAAAAGTGTATGTAAATTTCAACTTTTCAGCGGCACCATTAAAGGAGTCCATTGTCTACATCACAAAACAGACTAATACATGAAACTGTCCAGATATATTCACAGTTGGCCCTGCTAGTGTCAATATTTGTGTTCAAATCCAATTATATCAAAGATTTTATAATGTCCCTTATGTTAATTCCTGAGTCTGCGAATGGAGTGGGTGTGGTTGAGAGGAACACAAATTCTGGTTAACCCTTCAGAGGAAAACTTTTTATCATGTGTGATGTCAAAGACTACTTGTGGCATTTTTTTTTTTAAGTGCCTTTTCTATTCCAGTATAATTCAGTTTTCCTCTGGAGGCCACGTTCGGGGTATCGGATTGGAAGCGGATGCGGACGCAGATGCTTTAGCCTTCGCCTCGCTGATTGCACGAAGGCGGATTATATTGGGGTGGAGGTCAGTTTCTCCACCCTGATGCCCTGGCAAGAGGCGGGGGGGGGGATCTGTTGGGAGTTTTTAAACACTCTAGAAGGTAAAGTTTGAGTTGAGGGGAAGGATGGAAGGGTTCTACAATTCATGGGTTTTGTTTATTATGCACTTTCAAGAATTGGATGACATCGAACATTAGGGGGGTGAGGGGTTGGACTGTGTATGTTGTTAGTGACGATGTATAGGTGGATTCCTGAATCCTTTTCTTTGATGTTTGTATTTAAAATGTTGAGGGTTGGTGGGAGGAATTGTTGGCCAGGGGATTGCCATTGTATTTGTTACCGTTGATTGTTGGTGGGTGTGAATTTGGATGAAAATGTGAAAAAGGATAATTTTTAAATATATATTTTTTTAAAGTATAATTCACTTTACCTGTGAACTGACATAGCAATCAGGATACATATGTATGTAACACATTGCAGTACAAAGCTGTTACATTTTGGGGGGTTTTAAAAATTGGGTTTAGTGACACCAGCCACTCCTAGATGAGGGATCGAATGTTCCCTATCATTCAGAGCACTTTTATTTGCCCAATATCTCCCTAAATGTAGTGAGGTTGAAGAGCTGAACACTTGTAACTGGCATGCTCCATTTTCGATGGAGATACATTCTACTAGAAAATATCTCTAGCCAGAGCGCAACAAGCAAATGAACAGTGAATCAATGTATTTACAGTAATTACAAACTTTGTATTCTCAATAACAAAACAGTTTGTTGTCCTTCTGCACTAACCCTGTATGTATAATTAGCCTTGGAAACACAAGGGTACTTTTTTTTTGGGACGTGTGATATAGAAATGTTTTCTGTGCACAATAGGCATCCCTCAATAGTTAAGAACATAAGATATAGGAGCAGTAGACCATTTGACCTTTAAGTCTGCTGTGCCAAACAATAGGATCACAGCTGAGCTTCTGCCTCAACTTCACCTTTCTGCCTGCTTCCCATCTCCCCTAATTTCCTCAGAGATAAAAAAAATGATCAATTTCAATCTTAAATGTATTCAACAATGGAACATTTAAGACAGAGATATTGGTTCTTGATTAATAAGGGGGTCAGGGGTTATGGGGAGAAGATAGGAGAATGGTGATGAGAAAAATATCAGCCGTGGTTGAATGGCGGAGCAGACTCGATGGGCCGAGTGGCCTAATTCTGCTCCTATGTCTTATGGTCTTATCTACAACCCTCTGGAGTAGATAATTTTAAGGATCCACATTCCCTTGACTGAAGAAACTTCTCTTTTCAGTACTAAATAATATCAGTCCTGACATGAGGCCGTGCCTCCATGTTCTAGTGTCATGTTTCTGGGCTCAAGTCAGGCTTCAGGATCTGAGAACGCAATCTAACCAGACCCTTCAGTGCAATAACAAACTATTAACAGTAATAGAAACAGGTCATTTAACTCAACAGGTCTCTGCCCAAGTTTATTCTTGAATTCTCCTCATCGTCAACTCAGCACTCATTTGCTCTTTCTCCCAGAGTGGCAAGCCGTGGAGATGTAAGGGGGGGGGGGGAGAGAGGAGAGAGAGAGAGAGAGAAACAAAGGGATTTGGAAAAGATTAAAGTCAAAAGTTACTTTCATCTATGGTGCAGCAAAAACTGGTCGTTCATGTGAAGTAGAGAATCTGTCAAGTGACAAGTTTCTCTTGAATTCTTTATTTGAAACTATCTCAAGTATGATACCAAGTTCTTTACTTGCCTGAAGTGAAAACACCTTCTCTATAGCTACTCTACCAAACTCTTCCATGGTCTTACAAACCTCTCGGCCACCCATTGGTCTACTCTGTTCTAGAAAAGAATGCTAGTATGTTCAACCCTTCCTAATAACTACATTCTTCCAGTTATGCTGTCGCCTTAATGAATCATTTTTGCACCTTCTCCAATGTCTCTATATCCTGTTGATAAATTGGAGATGACAACTGTTCATAATCTTTTTAATGTGGTCAAACCAAGGTTCCATTCACATTTAACAAAGCTTCTCTGCTTTTCAATTCCATTCCTTCAGAAGTAAACCATACTGTTTATGGCCTTATTAATTTCCATCATTACTTTTAATAATTAGTTTATCTGTACACCGTTTCTGAAGCTCATCTATCCCATTGAGATCTATTTTCAAAGGAATTCATGGCTTTCTTTTTCTTCCTCACACTAGTGAAATTCATTGGCATGTTCACACCTATTCTACAAATGTATTAATGTTTTCTGGTTCCAATCCTCTGCACGGTGCGGCAGGGCAGCACGGTGCTACTGCCTCACAGCATCAAGGTTTAATTCCGACCTCTGGTGGCTCTGTCTGGAATTTGCACAATTCTCCCCGTGTCTGCGTGGGTTTTCTCCCCCAGTCCAATGATGTGCAGGTTAGGTCAATTGGCCGTGCTAAATTGCCCCATAAGTATTTTAAAAAGATGGGTTGCGTTACAGGAATACGTTGGGGGATTGGGATACTCTTTTGGAGGTTTGGTGCAGGCTTGATGTGCCAAATGTCCTCTTTCTGTAATGTAAGGATTCTGATTAGCTTTAATGTAAGGTGAAAATTTTGTCAAACCTTTTCATAAATGATGAACAGTAGCCCCAACACCAATTTGTGTGGAACACCACTTCCCAATCAGAGTAATGACCTTCAACCCAAACTGCTTTTAGCCAGATTGCAATACATTGCTACTTGCTCCAACTCCACGTGTTAGAAATCAAAATATATATATCTATTGCATCACCTTTATCTACCCTTTCTGTTCCTTCTTCTAAGTATTTAATAAGGTGGCGAAGTGGTAGCATTGCTGCCTCACGGCACTGAGGTCCCAGGTTCGATCCCAGCTCTTGGTCACTGTCTGCGTAGAGTTTGCACATTCTCCCCGTGTTTGCGTGGGTTTCACCCCCACAGCCCAAAGATGTGCAGGGTAGGTGGATTAGCCACCCCAAATTGCCCCTTAATAGGAAAAAAATAATTTGGTACTCTTAAATTATTTTTAAGTATTTAATAAGGTTGTCCAAGTAAGAACCTTTTTAGAATTGGCCCCGACTACTCCATGTATTTCCAGTTTCTATATGTTTCAGCATTACATCCTTGACCAAGGATTCTATTATTTACCTACTGCCAACATTAACCCAATTGATCTGTAGTTCCCTGAATTAGCTGTTCGCCAGTCTTCTGGCAGTATTTCCCCACCCTCCACTTCCTTGTGAGCTATAAAACCTTACTTAATTTATCTTTGTTACTCTTAATTGTTCCCTTTCCAATGCAAGTTGCTTGTGTCATGGTGACCAAAACTGAATACACCGCCCCAACTGTGGTCTGACAAGGATATTGTAAAGTTTTACCCATAATCTTCGTAAACTTGTATGGGCTTGTCCTGACGATATATACATTATATGTAATTTTTCAAACGCTGCGAAATGTAACATTTCAGTTACATTTCACTATTCATGTGTTTGAACAGTTGCATAATTCCTATCAATTGTTTTGTTCTTTTGCCCGGTTGTCCTATTATTGTGTTGGGAATATATGTGATTAGTTTCCCATTCGCTTCATTACTCAGACCATTTATAGGTTGGTTTTGGGACATAGATGATTTATGTACTCAATGATCACCTAAAGTTGTCCTTGTGTGCTATAATTCTGTCATCACAATTAAGGTGCTTTATCTATTAAAATAAAATTGGGACCATTTGTGGTGACAGTCTGCATGCGGCTAGCAAAAAGATCCAGCGTCATCTAAAAACTGTGTCGCATATCCAATGATCGAGTGAGTCAGATTTCTTTTTAATTTGCAAGGCTAGGTTCCATTCCTGTCCAGGTGACTTCACAGACACAGACTTTGTGCCAAAGGAAATGGGGAAAAACTTTCCATCAGCAGCTATTATAGTTTTGCATTTGTAAATGCTAGCAGGTTGAAGAAATGCTGGTTTGGACCTTCCCAAGTCAAATGTGCTGGGTAGATGCACAGGTGAAGGAATTCTAGAAATCCATTGAGATGATGGGAAAGGTCAATAGGAGAATGCAACAGGTCTAGCTGGTGGGGTTGAACTCTTCAAATAAGATCTGCCTCGGAGATGTGAATGGCAGAAGTCAGCTCTCTCCATTTTTCCTCTTCCTATAAAAAGCCCTACGGTTAACCTTCCACACTTCCGAATGTGCTGGCGAGGCAGTTTCTTCAAATTTACATTCTCAATTATTTGAATTTCCTCAATCAGTCCTTCCTGGCGGCAGAGAAGTAATTTAGACTGAAACAGATTCAAATAAAAACAGTTGTATACACATGCCAATAAAATAAATCGGGATGATATTTCATGGGAATAGATCCCATATAACCATGTATTATTTGGCCCAATTGCATGTGTACAGTTAAGAGTCTAGCCTATCAATTAAAGTTATAATTTTTCCAAACGACTGAAGATGAAAACTACTAAATTAAGTACTGAGGGGAAAGTAATGGAATAAGATACAGTTCCCCAGAGAGATTTAACATCGGGGCTGGTTAATATTTTACATTTAAAGAAAAGTCAGAGAAAATAACATTTCCAAATAGGAATGCAGAAAAATATTTGGGGTATTAAGAGATCACTGTGATACTAACAGCAATAAACAACTGTCAGGAGGGTCTACAGGGTGAGAGGCTGCAGGGAGAGACAGACACTATGACCCTGTTGCTTGCATGTTAAACTGGGACCATTAAAACCTGATGCTAACTATAGTTCTGGCAGCAATTCTATTAAAAAGCATGAGATGGTTCAGATCTGACACGGTCCACTTAAAAGAATTTATTTCCACAGCTGTGGCAGACACCAACAACACAGAACAAGCTTTTAATTCCTCTATAATTCTAATTGAGAACTGCAAAGTTGCTCCATTATACTCTTCTATAAAGCAGATGTTATTCTGCAGTAATCACATCAGTCAGCACTAGTTAACTTTCATTAGCATTGATTTAACTTTATTAAGACTATGTATATTTTAAAAAAAATTACAGGTGGCAAGAGTATGAAGGTGGCAATTGATTTTCTGGGCTCTGATAACATCAACAAGCTGCTTGCGGGATTTATGGTACAGTCATCTGAACCCTGGAAGTAAATTGCCCACCATCTTGTGTTTACGGTAGCCCAAACAAAATAAAATTGATTTGTAATAAAATAAAAACTTTCTTCTGCGACATTTTTTTAAAACACATCACACTTGTAGTACGAGAATATTCAATGGTAAGCCAACTGAATAAAGAGTCAATATGCTGAGTTGTGTGGGTCCCACTGATGAGAGCAATCAGTTCCCTATTCATTGGCTTACGATCAGACACTCTCTTTACACTCAGCAAGGATGGTAGATTAACTACAATCCTATCTTCTGCAATTAGCCATGCGCAGCAGCAGGAAAGACAGCTCTTTTACATTCCTAAAAAAAACACTGGTAACCGTGGAGATATCCTATAGGCAGCTTCAGGACTATTTTGATAAGACAGTATTATTAATTCTACTTTTTTTTAATTAATCTGCATTTCATTTTTAGCGTCTGCATTAGCAAACTGTTAGTGCTTACAAAATGGAGATGACACAAAACACCACCCTTGGTTCAACGGGCAACAACATACCACTCTTCTCATCAAAAGTCCACCTTTTTAAAGATTGCAGTATTTAAGGTTTAGACTGGTCGTGTTTGGCTGACGTCTTGCCCAACCTTCCATGGTGCAGGTTCGTTTTCAAAGGAGGCTTGACAGGCGAGCTCTGCTGTGTCCGATTCTTCACATCCATCCTGTTCTATATTAAGACTGTAGACGTTGAAATGGCAAAAAACCCATAAAAAACACTTCATAGTTCCCTTTCCACATATGACATGAGGACATTTATAGCAAACATTCTTGTTAAAAGTAATGCCTTTAAGAAATGTGGACACACACTATAAAACCATCTTTCTGTCAAGTCACTGAAGCTGATAAAACAAAAAAGAAACAAAATAGGACTGGCATTTTAATAGGTTGCAGCAGTGAAAATGCAGCCCTGGATTTCATGCTACATGAAAATACATAAATTAAAGTCTATTTTTAATTACACATTTGCCACATCACTCTGAAAATAATTCAATATTTGCAGGTCTGTGGGTGGATAACCTTTTCCTGGCTATCAATGGATCACAGATTCAGCTTCCACCATAGTACAGAAATCCATGCAAAATCCATCAGAAGTTCCTAAATTTCATTTTTTGGTTTCAATATAATGAAACACTCAGTCCACAGCCACTGTTTTTGTTTGTGAAGTATTAACTAGGTGGAGATCATTTACTTATCTTGTCTTAAGGTGCAGCTACTAGCAAACATAACCCAGGTGCCATGATGGCATAGGATACTGGAGGGTACACTATGCCATGGAAATGTACATGTACACTCCAAGGATGCGCAACGGCCAAGAGGGGGAATAAAATTCTCCAAAGCCACATTCATGCACTTCCTCACAGCCTGCTATATTGGTAGAAAGCTGCTGCATTGACCTCCAAGCTCTTAGTACTGGTCCACAAGGCAGGGAGGTCAGAGTTTGGAGCAGAGGAAGTAAGCCAAGTATACATTACCTTTTGCATCCTTTTTCTCTTCACTAAAACAGGAGTCATGAAGAATCAACTTTCCACCAGAACAGTGGATCACCAAATTCTGCAGCAATTTAGAATTGTGGGTAGCAAGATCATGGGATTAGGACTAAGCGCAGTTA
Source organism: Scyliorhinus canicula (assembly GCF_902713615.1). Lineage (NCBI taxonomy): Eukaryota > Metazoa > Chordata > Chondrichthyes > Carcharhiniformes > Scyliorhinidae > Scyliorhinus > Scyliorhinus canicula. Next base: position 74,623,684 of record NC_052154.1, on the reverse strand, counting down.
TGGTCCACAGACCAGGAGGAAGTGTGGGAGCAAAATGATGTAAATTAAATACCTTTAAACCACTGAATATAACGAGACATTTGCAGGCAAAAGCCTTTCAAACATTGCAGTATATAATAACAGCACTGCTGCCATTGGTGGGAAACAATAATACTAAAACACACCCCACACTTCACAGCAGTTGATCTTAAAATGCAAATACTTCTTTCTACATCGGAGCTTTATTCCAACAAAGATGGTTCAAATCAGTTTCTGGATCTGTGTTGCTAAAAAAAAATATTTTTCTGATGCCTTACCTGGTCACGTTGTGAATACTGGTGTGGTCATGTGAGGAGGAGGGGGGGGGGGGGGGGGGGGGGTCCAATGCACACCGATGTGCTGGTCACCTAAACCTACTTGCATTATTTTGTAACATCACCTTCAAAAAAGGAATTTGCTCTCTAGTGATGCAACTCATATTTTTTTTAAAAACACTGCATTGAGACACAAGTCTCAGCTTTAAAAGCCTGAACACTCTCAGCAGGACACAGGCAGAAGTGACTGAAGAATCCAGGTCACTAAATGATGTGACTTACAGCTCACTGGAACTGGTTGTGGTCTGTCAACATTGGTCAGTACCTCTCCCAGGGCAGAAGTATCCAAATTCCAGTCATGTGCATGCCCTCAAGTCCAGGCAATCTCACCTACAAGGCCTAGATAACTCATTTCTGTTTGTACTTACATTTCATTCTTGCTGGTTTGTCCCATCTTAACTTTGTGGACCTGGAGGTTGGGGAATTTTATAGGTGGATAAATCCTAAATTGGATTGAAGATCTGTTGGTATCAGTGAATTGATGGGAAACTGGATTTAAACTCAATGGGGGCAGGAGGGGAGACTTGTGACCCACATGGCCCATGAAAGTGCAAGCACTTTTCTCCAGGGCTACTGTTGCCCCTAAACTCGTACAAATATATCTGTGCCACAATTTGTACAAGTTTAGAGCCAAGATCAGGCTTTCAAAACTAAAATTTAAAAAGAAAATCACTGTCCACAAGCAGAACTTTCATAGGAGTTTTGCACTGTGTGTTGAAGGCAGTGCTCCTGCAGATAGCTTAGCTCTGTAAATCTCTCACCACACCACGTGCACTTACACTGACTCTCTCTGGCGTGGACATTCTGGTGCTTTATCAGATGTTCCTTCTGCTTAAAGCCTTTGTCACAAGTGATGCATTTAAAAGGTTTGTCCCCTGTGTGAACTCGCCGATGTCGCTCCAGGTCTGAAGAGTACTTGAACCGCTTCTCGCAGTCGCTGCACTTCAGCGGCTTCTCCTTGGCTGGCCGACACTGGTGCTCCACTAGCTCGGAGGAGCATGCAAAACGCCGCTCGCAGGCATTGCACTTGAGTGGCCGTTCCTCGACATGGGTTGACTCGTGGAGCTGCAGGGCTGAAACCCGCTTGTAAGCTTTCTGGCACACGGTACACTTGAAGGGTTTCCCCTCCACACGGGCACAGCGGTGACGCAAGAGCTCAGACGAGTCTTTGAAGCCCTTCTGGCATCCTGTGCATTGAAAGAGGCTTTCTCCAGTGTGAATGTGCTGGTGGTACAGGAGGTGCGAGGATTCACTGAAGCCCTTGTCACACACGGTGCATTTGTAGGGTTTGTCACCAGTGTGGGTGCGCTGATGTCGCACCAGTGCGTATAGCTGCTTGAAGCTCATCTGACAGGTAGTACACTTGAAGGGCCTCTCACCTGAGTGGACACGCTGGTGATGCTGGAGGTAGGAAGAGCGCTTGAAGCTCTTGGAGCATTGGCCGCACTTGAAGGGTCGTTCAGCCTCCGTTGCGCACTGGTGCTGCAGCAGCTCCCCAGGCTGTTTGAAGCCTGCGTGACAGATGACGCACTTGAACATGTCCTCACCGGCATGAACACACATATGGCGCACCAGATGTGAGCGGTGCTTGAAGCTCTTGTGGCATACGCTACAGTCATAGGGCCGTTCACCCGAGTGGATGCGCTGATGGTGTGCCAGGTGGGAGGACTGGCTGAAGGTCTTGTCGCATTGGCCGCATTTGAAGGGCCGCTCGCCCGTGTGCACCCTCTGGTGTCGCTGCAGCTCGGAAGCGTGGCGGAAAGCCTTCTCGCAGGACAAGCACTTGAAGGGTTTTTCACCATGGATGTATTGGTGGCGGACCAGCTGTGACGACTTCTTGAAGCCCTTCTGGCACACGCTGCATTTGAAGGGCTTTTCAGGGGCGTGGAATTGCTGGTGTGCCACCAACTCTGACGAGTCCTTGAATTTTTTCTTGCAGACAGTGCACTCAAAGGGTTGATCCTCGATGTGAACCCGCTGGTGCAGGATGAGCTCTGATGACTGCTGGAAATTCTCACCACATATGCTACACTTGAAGGGATTGTTCTCATTGTGGACATTTTGGTGCTGGACCAACGCCAGCAACTGGGAGAAGCCCATCTTGCAGACATGACAAATAAAGGGCTTCTCCTCTATCTGGCCACACTGGTGCTGCAAGAGGTCATTGGAGTGGCTGAAGGTCTTCTGGCACTGGGCGCACTGGTAGAAACGGTTCATGTTAACAAAACAGGGGTGCTGTTGGAGCTCTGACAGCTGCGTGATCGTCTGGCCGCACATGTTGCATTTTTGGGAACTCTCGGCTGACACGGGCTGATGCTGCTGAAGGGCTCCGTCTGTGGGGAACACAATCGCAAACTCGAGTGCGCGTTCGGTGTTCTGGGGAATGCAGTTCTCCACCATGGGTGGGGCGGCTGGGTGTTCCTCCCAACACTCAGTCATGTTGAACGGGCTCACATTGGAAAATAGTTGCTTCCCGAGATGAAATGGCCAAAACGATGGATGCCTCTCACTGATTCCACACTGAGCAATAAGAGCCCCGGGCAGCCTTATCTGTTCAAAAGAAAATATTCAAATCAGCTGTATATTTTTTAAAAATCCAAACTGTCCTCGTTGCATTTTTTCATAAACTGTAAAAAAACAATGTTGGAAGAGTTGCAAGCAAGAACAAACAACGAGCGAAACATTTTAAAAACATTCGAACCGGGAATGTCGGCGTCGCTGGCTGGGCCAACATTCATTTCCCCGTCACTAATTGCCCTTGAACTGAGCTGGTCTGTTTCAGAGGGCATTTAAGAATCAGCCACGTTGCTATGGATGTGGAATCACATCCAGGCCCGACCAGGTGAGGACAGCAGATTTCCTTCCCTAAAGGACGTTAGTGAACCAGATGGGTTTTATGACAATCGACAATTATTTCATAATTTTTTTATTCCAGATTCTTTACTGAATTCAGACTTCACCATCTGCTACTGGTGGAATCGAACCTGGACCCGCTCATTACCCTGGCTCTCTGGATTACTACAACAGCACAACAGAAATATAACACACTCTGGGAAGGGGACTGTGTCCTTGATTTCCACAGTCCATCCAAAAGACTCCTGACAGCTGGAGAAAGAAATAAGAGCCACTAAAAGGGAGAAGCAGAATAAAAAGGAGACGAAGGTGGGGAGAAATAGCCCATTTGCAACACTAAGGCAAAGAAATCTGACCAATCATGAGTAATGGATTGTCAATGTGCAAAGTCCCTTACTAAACTTAATCACAGGCTCATGGCCCTTCTCAACATATCTCTGCCCTGCCAGTTTAACTTTGATTTGAATCAGGAACCCGTTTTAAAGTTATGGTGTGACATTCACTCAACAAAGAACACTACTAGCTGGTACAGGAACTGCCTGGAAAATATGCAGTCAATCATAAAGTTTTCAGTCTGACTTCAATCTTTTAATTAATATAGGCGATACCGTATCTTTTTTTCCAATTTAGAGTAACCAATTCCTTTTTTTCCAATTAAGGGGCAATTTCTTTTTTTATATAATGTTTATTAGTGTCACAATTAGGCTTACATTAACACTACAATGAAGTTACTGTGAAAATCCCCTACTTGCCACACTACGGCGCTTGTTCGGGTACACCGAGGGAGAATTTAGAATGTCCAAATTACCTAACAGCACGTCTTTCGGGACTTGTGGGTGGAAACCGGACGAAACCCACGCAGACACTGGGAGAGCGTGCAGACTCCGCATAGACAGTGACCCAAGCCGGGAATCAAACCTGGGTCCCTGGCGCTGTGAAGCAACAATGTTACCATGCCACCCATAGCATGTCCAATCCACCTACCCTGCACATCTTTGGGTTGTGAGGGTGAGACCCACATAGACACAGGGAGAATGTGCAAACTCCAAATGTAGTGACTCGGGGCTGGGATTGAACCCGGGTCCTCAGCGCCATGAGGTAACAATGCCAACCACTCTGCCACCCTAAGGTGATACCATATCAAGTGCATTCTTAGGCTTCTGGTATTGGAAAGGAGTGAATACTATGTAGATATTTTTCTGCTTGGGTGGCCCAGGTGAACTGCCATTTCTGTCAAAGGTTAGTCATGATACTGTGAATGTTTGGTAACTCCAGCATTATCTGTTGGTTACTGGATCAACCTTGGGGTGAAAGGGTGAGTGACTGCCCTGTTCCCACACCTACAAGTCTTGGCCAACATCCATCAACTGGACAATGTGGCTGGCATGGAAGAGTTACCGGTGCAGGGCTGTTGGGTTGCATCACAAGCTTGAATGTGTATTCCACCACCACCCCACATGTTGGAAGGAGTTGCACCACTTTAATACAATGCCTGCAGTACAGACATTGAAGAGGCAGGCGCAAAGTTCATTTGCATTCGTTCTTGGCTAGAACCATGATCCTGCACAATCCAGAACATTTCAAAGGCCAGCCACACAAAGCGAGTTCTCCAAATGGTTACAGTCCAGTCTGCTTCTCATTCCTAGCTTGCCCAAAGCCACCAATTTGCACAAACGTCCTTTGACCAGAACCTTAATATGCACAATTGTAGGGTAACAAATCAGATTCAAATTTCTAACTGTCACATAGCTACTGAAAATAATTAGACAACAAAATCATGAAAGTATGGCAGCACCAACATAATGGCACAGCATTAATATCAACAGAGAAGCAGCAGCTGAGAGGAAATTGAAATGCTGACTCCAGCCATCCACCTGTTACTATTATATTTAGTTCCTAATGTGTGGACCTTGTAATATTGTCATCCTAATATGTCACATACATAAAATAAGTAATAATTTCAATTAATATCAGCCATCCGCCTGTTACTATTATATTTAGTTCCTAATGTGGGGACCTTGTTATATTGTCATCTTAATATGATGTCACATACATAAAATAAGTAATAATTTCAAGAAATACCCAACAATGAAGGCATTACCAAGGTTATTCAAGTAATGGAATCATATGTTAAAGACATTCCATTACTAGTTATGTTATTTTAACCTCCTTTAACTTATTGTTTTGGGCATATTTGGAACATTGCACACAACGCTGAACCCTCCCCCTCCCCAATGTTCAAAAGAGCCATGATATCGTAAAAAGTGCTTATCCCAACTGGACTTTCAAGGGCAACTCTCAGGACTAAACATAATTCCAATGGACAAGTATGAACAGGGATGTGATTCAGTTCTTTAAGCATGGATACCGCGAGTAAAACTCAGATACGCTGGTGGCAGAACATTTTGAGTGGTCCAGCTAGCCTGTATTTGAATAATTCCATTCCAAATATACTGATGCATCATGAAATGAGGAAAATAGGATGCCGGCTCCTCTGCTGGTCAGAAGCACTAGTTTGTGGAAAAACGTACTGTAGTGATAATGTCACTGGATTAATAATCAACGGAACCAGGTTAATATTTTGGAGACATGGGTTCAAATGACTAAAATCTGGAATTGAAAGCTAGTCTCAGTAATAGTGACCATGAAACTACCATCGATTTTAATTAAAAACCCATCTTGTTCACGAATGTCCCCCACGGAATGCCATCATTACCTGGTCAAGCCTACATGTAACCCCTGCTCCACAGTCATGTAGCTGACTCTTCACCGTCCCATGAAATGGCCTGCCAAGCCACTTAGTTCAAGGGCAATTTAGGATGGGTAACAACTGCTGACCTGGCTAATGATGCCCACATCTCATGAAATAACAAAAAAAGCATGTCATGATTTGTTCTGAGAAAAAGGATAGAGTTAAGATCCGCTTGAATAAGTTGAAGTGGTGTAGGCTGTTTTACTGCTGTCTCCATGGACTCTGGTGGATGTAACCATCTTACCAACTGTCTCCTGGTAAAGTCTGACAGCTTAAAGCAGACAGATGGGTGAAAACTCCTTTGTATAATTGCAATCGCTTTTTCAAAACACATTGCAGCATTATACATGGGTCTATATAGGAATTTCCATATGGCGTACTCATAACGATATGCCATAGGAAAACCTTTTTTAAGCCATTGCCTATTAATGTTCCAACACACCACTTACGTGACTAATCCAAATCTAACTGTACAGCTACATGTTCTTACAGTTAAGTGGATGCAGTATGAAAATTTCATATTCCCTGTGTAAAATCCCAGTGAGTCAAAAGTGCCCACGGTCAGCTGCAGGGAAAGTTTACCTTCATGTTACTAACAACACTGGAATGCATACGATTCCTGGCTTGTTAACAAGAGCCATTCTGAATCCAGAGAGGAAAAACAGAAATCTGTTTCTTGGAAGCACTTCCCATAACATCTCAGGCTACACTGGCAATGCCACATGCATTGGCCTTCAGCACCCACAGCAACTGTTCTTAAGCGTTACAGTCTGTGGATTTGAATTTGGCGGGCCAGACTGAGAAAGGGTGCGGTTCTCGGATTTAAAGGACTTTAATGAATCGTTTGGATTTCTACAATTATTTCTGTCAGCTTCAACTGTCATATCTCTTTCTGTTGCAAACCTAGAAGCTCTCATTTCACACAGTCCATATCTTGGTCTGCCAAGGTGGCATTTGAACTTGTGGCTGTTTGGGTTACTCATGCAGCACCGTAACCACTATGCTCGTCTCCTCTATGGTGTCTAAGGTATAAATCTGTACATCAACAAAATTGTTGAGAGTTACGTTGTATTTAGTGTCGAGCTATAGGCAGTGAGATCACTTGAATTTCTCTGGGTACAAAAGCTTTTATTACTGGTGATTTCTTGTCTCCAAGTCAATTTGCCTAATGATTAAAAGGATCTAATGTGATGCACAGCCTTCTACTGGGAGGAAGTCTGAATTACATCACTATGGTTTGTAACAGGAGGGAAGTGAAGTGAAAGTTAATAATTCAGTTGCAAAAAGAGGTTTAATTTGAAATGGGATTTTACGTTGGTTCGTCTCCCACAGACTACTCTGAATGCAGCTGCTAATTCACAATATCCAATTATTCCTTTTTGGTACTAGATTCCCGTGGGGAATTATTATTACAATCAATTCAACTTTTTAAGTGCAAAGAATATTAAACTTGGAGATGACAAAAGCAAGGTACGGTTACATTATTTACTGGTCACAAAGCAGCTTATGAAAACCAACTGGAAGACACCGAGTTAAACTAAGTGGAAGACACCAAGTTAAACAAGGTAATCAACAGTTCGTGCTACTGCCAAGCATGGACTGCACCTTAACACCACTGAAATGAATGCCGGTCTGCACATGCAAATCAGGGCCAGTGCTTGATACAATTGAACACAGATTAAGAGCAGGAACAAATTTGTTTGTGACTCTTGAAAAATGGGAGCCAGGTACAGTGAGGGGCCTATCAAACACAGAGGGGGCTTACCACTTCTGTATATGCCAGCCCACGACTTTCCTGTCTGTTAAAATGAACAGGGCAGAGAACTGTGGAGGCGAAGCTTAAAACTCAGGCCATCCTTTCAATGCTTTCCTGCCTGTTGAAGCATCAAACAGGGTTTCAACTACAATACATACATGGTATAAATGTAATCACTAAACACTTTCAGAAAGAAAGGTCTTTTTCATTGTCAGGTACGGGGCTCTATATTTTGCACAAAAAGCTTACTTCAAAGAACATTATGTATGTTATTGACCTCTAACTACAGCTTTAAAGATGCAGAATAATTTTTCCCTTGTTTTTTGTGTACCTCATCTAATCCAGGGTTTCTCTACTTCTCTCAATTATGTACAAAAAATATCAGAGTTCTGATAGGAAATTTGGAGTATTGGCTGTAAAATAGTAAATAACAATACTTAATAAAAGCATAGAACAACAACTACCAAGAGTCGAAGGGCAATGGTGCGGCGTGGCAGCGGTGCACAGGGCCTAGCAGGGGCGCCAGGTCAAGGGCATGCGGCCGCGGGGGTACCAGGTGGCACGCTAGGATTAAGGGGTGAGTGAGCAGAGGTGCCAGGGACCGGGGTGGGGCGACGGCGGCAGGGATCGGGGTGGGGCGAGGGCGGCAGGGATCGGGGTGGGGCGAGGGCGGCAGGGATCGGGGTGGGGCGAGGGCGGCAGGGATCGGGGTGGGGCGAGGGCGGCAGGGATCGGGGTGGGGCGAGGGCGGCAGGGATCGGGGTGGGGCGAGGGCGCCAGGGATCGGGGTGGGGCGAGGGCGCCAGGGATCGGGGTGGGGCGAGGGCGCCAGGGATCGGGGTGGGGCGAGGGCGCCAGGGATGGGGGTGGGGCGAGGGCGCCAGGGATCGGGGTGGGGCGAGGGCGCCAGGGATCGGGGTGGGGCGAGGGCGCCAGGGATCGGGGTGGGGCGAGGGCGCCAGGGATCGGGGTGGGGCGAGGGCGCCAGGGATCGGGGTGGGGCGAGGGCGCCAGGGATCGGGGTGGGGCGAGGGCGCCAGGGATCGGGGTGGGGCGAGGGCGCCAGGGATCGGGGTGGGGCGAGGGCGCCAGGGATCGGGGTGGGGCGAGGGCGCCAGGGATCGGGGTGGGGCGAGGGCGCCAGGGATCGGGGTGGGGCGAGGGCGCCAGGGATCGGGATGGGGCGAGGGCGCCAGGGATCGGGGTGGGGCGAGGAGGGATCGGGGTGGGGCGAGGGCGCCAGGGATCGGGGTGGGGCGAGGGCGCCAGGGATCGGGGTGGGGCGAGGGCGCCAGGGATCGGGGTGGGGCGAGGGCGCCAGGGATCGGGGTGGGGCGAGGGCGCCAGGGATCGGGGTGGGGCGAGGGCGCCAGGGATCGGGGTGGGGCGAGGGCGCCAGGGATCGGGGTGGGGCGAGGGCGCCAGGGATCGGGGTGGGGCGAGGGCGCCAGGGATCGGGGTGGGGCGAGGGCGCCAGGGATCGGGGGGGGCGACGGCGCCAGGGATCGAGGGGGCGACGGCGCCAGGGATCGAGGGGCAACATTGCCAGGGATCGAGGGGCGACGGCGCAGAGGTGCCAGGGATCATGGGGCAACTGCATTTAACTGGGTCACTCTGGGTATCACACTGGCACATGGGCTCAGGGAGCAGCTGCAGCCTCAGTGAAGCTGGCACATGGCGCGCAGTGTGGAGCGGTGAGTGCCCGCTCCCCTCCCCTGTTGCTGGGCTGGGCTGGGCAGCGCCATCGCCGCCAGGCCCAGGACAATGGCCGCCTCCTTCCTCCCCGCTTGCCCGCCCGCGGGGGCGAGAGCCGCGGAATCTCGGGCCCTCGCTATTAAACCCATCGGCCTCATCGCTCGGTCTAGATAACCCCGCCTGCCTGTCGCCGGTACCTGCTGGCTCCTTGGGGCTATTGAGGGTGAGGCCCCGGCTCCGAGTGCCGGCCAGGCCCAGGCCCAATTCCAATTCCACCCCCCAAAGCCGCGGCCTGTCCTACCGCACGACTCTCTCGCTCTGCGTCTATTCGGGGGAGAGGGGGCGGAGAGGCCGAGGAGAATTCAGCGTGCCCGGAAGGCCGGATAGGGGTGTCGACGGAGCCGCTGACTATTGCCGTTAGAGCCGACTCCCCCACTCGGTTGCTCGGCTCCGGCCCGCTCCGGCCCGCGTAAACAGGAAGCCAAGAGCAGCCGCGGGGTTTCCTGTCACTGCTGCCGGCTCTCTGCTGCCCCCGGCGGATCCAGCTCGAACAGCGGCGCCGGCTCCAGGGACAGGTTGTCCCATTCCTGAGAGCCTCACCTGCAGAGTGAGCCCAACCCAAACACTGCTTCACTCGTCTTTCTGCCCCTCTCAACCTTAACACCCAACTCTAAATCTGCCTCTTCTAACTCCAAATCCTGCTCCCAATTTGAATGCTAATTATTTAAGTCCTGCATCAAACTTCAAAGTTTATCCTGAATTTTAAATCCACTTTTTAAATTATATTCACCAATCTGAATTCTTCAAATCTTAATCTGAATTTTCAATACCATTCATTAATTATATTCCGTCTCTAAATTCTTCAAACGTTAATCAGAATTTGAAATCCTATTTTGCATATTCCTCACTCTGAATACTTAAGATCGAAATCTGAATTTTCAATCCAATTCTTTAATTATATTCCCCACACTAAATTCTTCAATTTTTTATCAGAATTTTAAATCCAATTTTAAATTATATTCCCAACACTGAATTCTTCAAATCAAAATCAAAATTTTCAATCCAATTCTTTAATCATATTCCCCACACTAAATTCTTCAATTTTTTATCAGAATTTTAAATCCAATTTTAAATTATATTCCCAACACTGAATTCTTCAAATCAAAATCAAAATTTTCAATCCAATTCTTTAATCATATTCCCCACTCTAAATTCTTCAAATCCTAATCCAAATTTTACATCCTATTCCTTCACAGTAGTATATCCCTCATCTTTTTTTAAAATTTAGAATACCCAATTCCTTTGTATCAACTAAGGGGCAATTTAGCGTGGCCAATTGACCTACTCTGCACATCTATTTGGGTTGTGTGCATGAGACCCACGCAGACATGGGGAGAATGTGCAAACTCCACATGAACAGTGACCTGGTGCCGGGATCAAACTTGTGTCCTCGCGCCATGAGGCAGCAGTGCTAACCACTATGCCACCATGTGGTCCAGTATATCCCTCATCCTAAAAGTTTCTAATCTGAATTATAAATCCAATCTTTAATTATATTCCCCACTCTCAATACTTCAAATCTAAATCTGAATTTAGATTTAAATCTAAATCTGAACGTTCTGCAGAGAAGTGGCAGCTGCTGCCAGGGCCCGGAGCGCTGCCAACCATTCCCCCCGACCGCGAAAACCCAGAAAACGGATACCGCCCAGCAATCGCTGGCTGCACAGCTCAGGAGGGCAGTCGGCCCTGCAAGGACCCAACCCCCCGCCACCCCGCCATGCGCGACCACCATCCCTGGGGCCAGACCCACGATGTGGGGGAAGACGACAGTTCCTATCACCAGCTCCGTTACATGGCCTTGCCGCGGGTCGCTCTACCCAGCTTTCGGTCCAGGCATTTCATTTGCATGTAATTAGATACCGGATCAGCGGTATCTGTGGTCAGCCACCATGCCTTTGACCAGATCAAGTCTGGCCTCCAAACACTGAATCTTTGGGACACCAACTCCTGCTTCGCCACGTACATGGAGGAACCTCTGGTGATTGCAGGTACTTTGACGGTTCAGGTCGAGTATGGACAACAAGTGGCAAATCTACCTTTGGTAGTCGTCCATGGCAATGGACCAAGTCTTTTGGGGAGGGATTTGTTGCACCACTTCCATTTGGACTGGTAGAGTGTTTGCCGGTTGCCCCAAATGGCCCTGAAGGAGTCCTGGTGAGGTTCCCATCTGTATTTCAGGAGGGTTTGCATTAGCATCAACACAATGGCACAAAAGTGATACTTTTGTGCCCAACCAGTCCCATATGCCTTGTGATCGAAGGTGACCGCAGAGCTGGACCATCTGGAGGGCTTGAAAATCATACATCCTGTCCAATTCTCCGACTGAACGGTGCCAGTCGTGCCCAATACGAAACCCGACTGCTCCATCTTCCTATGTGGCGATTATAAACCGATGGTCAACTGCGTCTCCCGATTGGATCGCTATCCTGTCCCTTGCATAGAGGATCTGTACGCCAATCTCAGTGGTGGCCGCTCATTTTTGAAACTCGGCATGAACCGTGCATACCTCCAACTAACTTTGGCTCCTGACTCCAGACATTTTGTGACCATCAGTACGCACTGGGGATTATATGAGTGTACCCGGCTGCCTTTCGGGGTTTCCTTGGCGTGTACCATTTTCCAGCAGGTGATGGAGAACATCCTCTGACGTCTCCCACGGGTGGCAGTGTACCTGGATGATGTGTTGATCACAGGTTCATCTGACCAGGAACATTTGGAAAACTTGGCTGAAGTCCTCCGGTGGTTTGGGGAAGCTGAAGTGCGCCTCCACAGAGAAAAATGGGTGTTCAATGCGGCTAAAGTTACCTACCTGAGCTATCACACAGATTGCATCCAGTGGAGGAAAATATACAGGATATCCGTCGGACCCCTGTTCCCAACGGCCCAACAGAACTGAGTTTGTATTTGGGCTTTGTCAACTTTATGGTAAGTTTCTCCTGAACCTCGCCACGTTATTTGCTCCCTTCATCGTCTGCTAAAAAAAGGTCAGTGATGGGAATGGTCCCAGGCCCGAGGCATGGCTTTCACGTCAGTCAACCAGCAGCTGTCACCCTCCTGACTGCTGACCCACTTTGACCTGTCCAAGCTGTTCTTGTTAATGTGTGATGCTTCTCCCTGCAGGGTCAGGGATGTCCTTACTCACCAGATAGATGATAGGTCGGAGCGCCTCATCGCAGTTCCATCTCGGACGTTGGCTGATGCTGAGAAAAACTATGCGCAGATCGAAAGAGAGGGTTTGGCAGTAGTTTTTAGACTGAAGAAATTCCATCAATATTTCTACAGGCAGCCTTTACCTTTTTCACAGATCACAAGCCCCTACATTTCAAGGAGCACCGAGCAATTGCCCCCATCCTCTCTGCCAGGATCCAGCGTTGGGCGCTATTATGAATATGTGTAGGAAAATCAGTCTGGTACCAAGGTTACACACGACGATGCATTGAGCCGCCTCCTGATCCCCACCAGGCCCCCGGATTCGGCCAACGAGGTAATCTGCGTCCTCCATTTTATAGACTCTCTGCCGGTCATGGCATCCAGGATCCGCGGTTGGACCCAAACAGACCCACAGTTGTACTGGGTGTGACACATCATCCTGTATCGAACCCAGCACTGTGCATTGAAGGGTGACTTGAAGGCCTACACCACCAAGTGTAGCCATGTAAAATGGCCACCTGCAACGGACCATGGGAATTGTGGTCAATTTGGGACACAGATAGGTACACAGCCTCTGTGTATTGTGCAAAGAAACCAGACTTGGCTGAAACTTGTATCCATTAAGAGCCGATCACCATTTCCCCCAGGACAATAGAGTTTGAATCAAGGAGTTACAACAGTAACAGACTAACCGGCACCACCTCCCCCCCCCTTATTTGGAAAGGCCTGCATGCCTGGGACAATGATAGCTGGGACCTGCCCAGCTATCGAGATATCCGCCCCCTAATTGGCTGAGATCGATGAGGGTGATTGAAAACACTATTGATCCTTTGGACCTGGAGTAAGGACCGCCCAAATGGGCGCGAAAGAGACGAAGGATAAAAAGCCCTGAGCACTAGAGATCTGTCTCTTTTGGGACCGGCCCGTGTGCAACCAACTGCAGCACAACAACCAAGTTCAAGGACCCGTGACCATCCCTGAAGGATGAGCCCAGCTGAGATGAACCCAAGAACTTCCAAACCGACCACGTGGAAAAGGGCCTTGTCTCACACAGTGCCGGTCACTCGAAGTTACGTAAAGGTCATCTTAGTTGTTTGGTGTTGTTTAGTACGGAGCCCCGTGTGTTATTGCATAGAGATACAAGTCTTGTGTTATTAATAAACTGTGTTTTTGAGGTAACATATTGGTTGTGTGGTCATTTGGTCAATTTAATAAACAGCTTGTGGTTCACCCCAAAGTAAAGAAGGCAACACAAGGTACTGGAGTTAAGCATTGTGGACGGTGTCAGCCTGTGGGGAATGCATGTAATGGTCTCCATCATTCTTGCAGAACCTCCACAACGGACACCCGGATGGTGTCCACGATGAAGATGCTGGCCTGTAGCTATGTTTGGTGGCCAGGGATTGACGTGGACATAGATAAGAAGGCCCAGCATTGCGCACAATGCCAGGAGCATCAGAAACTGCGTCCGGCAGCGCCGCTCCGCCCATGGAAATGGCTGGGCCGTCCTTGGTCCTGCCTTCACATAGACTTTGCGGGACCATTCCAGGGGGTGATGCTCCTCCTCATCGTGGAAACCCACTCAAAGTGGATGGAGGTCCACAAGATGCAGGTGACAACCACTTAGGCCACCATCGAGCAGCTGTGGCGGTCATTCAGCACACACGGAATACTTGAAGAGTTGGTTTCAGATAATGGAACAGCTTTCACAAGTGCAGAGTTTGGGGCAGTCATGGCCACATATTCACCCTGTACCACACAGCATTAAATTAATTAGCGGAGCGGGAAGTCCAGACCTTTAAGCTCGGCATGAAGAAACAGACCACCGGTTCCTGGGAGACTCAAATGGCTCGTATCTTATTTTGTTACCGAATGACACCGCACGCCATGATGGGGGTCGCTCCGGCCCAGCTTCTGATAGGTCACCGCCTCCACACCCGGTTGAGTTTGGTCATCCCAGACATTGCCGGGAAATTCCGCAGTAGCCAGGATAAGACTGAGGCTGATGTGTACACCCTTAAGCATGTTCACCCTTGGTGATCTGGTATACATCCACAACTTTGGAGAAGGTGCCACGTGGATTCTAGGTGTTGTGTTAGCACAGACAGGGCTGTTCTCGTATTGAGTGAGGATGCAGGGGTGCAAACCTAATTGACAGATGGACTATCTCCGCAGCCATGTTCAAACACAACGGACTTGGTTTCAGAGGCCCTTCCACCTCCTGCGTTGCAACCTTAGCTGTCATTAGCACTGTTACTCCCAGTTATGCCAGCTGTCAAGACTCTGACGTCGAAGATGGCGAGCTGCTGGACGAAGCCCCGCCCAGCTGCAAATCAGAGTTGGACATGGATGTGTTGCCACTGCCAGAGCCCGTCGTGCCAGGTCGCACTGCCTCATTGGTTTTACCAGCACCACCCAGGCGCCCCGCACGAAAACCCCGCTCTCTAGTCCAGTATATGCCTTCGGTGCCACTCGGTCGATTCCAACAACCATCCCCGGGTTAAAAAGACTAGAGACTCCTTGGATCCAACCACGGACATGGACGTCTCTCCGGATGTTGGGGGGGGGTGACTGACGCGGAGGTCACAGTATAAGGAAAATCCGATTCCCGTGACCTCCCCGGTAATCATATCATACAATCATAGAATTTACCGACATGGGGTTTCCCCTTAACTAGGGGAGCGCTCAATTGTATATAAACCCCGATCTGGGTGCAGGTCAAGGAGGGAAACCCTTCGGGGAGTGGAAACTTATTGTATATCGAATAAAACCTAGTTATTGTTTTCTACCTCCTGGTTCATGGGTGCTGCTTTGGCGGACTCTGCTCCCACTCTAAATATAATAATCTTTATTAATGCCACAAGTAGGCTTACATTAACACTGAAGTTACTGTGAAAATCCCTAAATCTGAACTTTAAATCCAATTCTTTGATTATATTCGCACTCTAGATTTTTCAAATATTAATCTTAATTTTAATCCAATTTTTATATTATGTTCTCCTCTCTGAATCCTTCAACTATAATCTTAATTTTCAATGCAATTCTTTAAATTATATTCCCCACTCTAATTTTTTCTAAATTTCTTCATAATTTTAATTTCAATTTTTAAATTATATTCCCCACTCTGAGTTCTTCAAATCTTATTGTGAATTTTCAATCCAATTCTTTAATTATATTCCCCATTCTGAATTCTTTAAATCTTAATTTGAATTTTCAATCCAATTCTTTAATTTTTTAATAATAATATTTATTAGTGTCACAAGTAGGCTTACATTAACATTGTAACAAAGTTACTGTGAAAATCCCCTCGTCGCCACACTACGGGGCCTGTTCGGGTACACTGAGGGAGAATTTGGAATGTCCATTTCACTTAACAAGCGCAGCTTTTGGGACTTGTGGGAGGAAACCGGAGCACCAGAGGAAACCCATGCAGACACGGGGAGAACGTGCAGACTACGCACAGACAGTGACTCAAGACAGGAATCGAACCCGCATCCCTGGAGGTGTGAAGCAACAGTGCTAACCACTGTGCTACCATGCAATAATTATATTCCCCTCTAAATTCTTCAAATCTTAATCTGAATTTTAAAACCAATTTTTAAATTATATTCCCAGCTGTGAGTTCTTCAAATCTTAATCTGAATTTATAATCCAATTCTTTAATTATATTCCCTACTCTAAATTCTTAAAATTTTAATCCAAATTTTAAATCCTATTCTTTAATGGTAGTATATCCCTCATTCTAAAAATGTCAAATCATAATCATAATCTTAAACCCTATTTTTTATTTTTCCCCATCTCTGAATACTTCAAATCTTAACCTCAATTGTCAATCCAATTTTTACATCATATTTCCCTCTCTAAATTCTTCAAATCTTAATCTGAATTTTAAATCTAAATCTTTAGTTTTTTTGCCACAATAAACTCTTCAATTCTTAATCTTAGTTTTAAATTCAATTTTTAAATTATATTCCCCTCTCTAAATTCTTCAATTCGTAATCTGAATTTTCAGTCCAAATCTTTAATTATATTCCCCATTCTAAATTTTTCAAATCTTAGTCTGATTTTAAATCAAATTCCTTAATGGCAGTCGGTGCAGACTCGATTGGCCAAATGGCCTACTTCTGCACTGTCGGTAATCTATGATTCTATGACAGTATATTCTTCACTCTAATTATTAATTATAATCTTAAATCCAGTTATTTTATTCTACCTTGAACTCTAAATCTAAATCCCAATTTTGAATCTAAATTTTCAGCCTTTAAACTAAATTGTAGTTTACTTTGACAAGGTGAGCTTGAATCAACTTACAGATCAGAGTTTAAATGCCATTTATTTCATGGTTGCATTCATGAACTTCTTCACCCAAAGGGTTGTGAATCTATGGAATTCCTTGCCCAGTGAAGCAGTTGAGGCTCCTTCATTACATGTTTTTAAGGTAAAGATAGATCGTTTTTTGAAGAATAAAGGGATTAAGGGTTATGGTGTTCGGGCCGGAAAGTGGAGCTGAGTCCACAAAAGATCAGCCATGATCTAATTGAATGGCGGAGCAGGCTCGAGGGGCCAGATGGCCTACTCCTGCTCCTAGTTCTTATGTTCTTATGTGGTGGACTCCCACATCATTATAGATTAGGTTATTTGTGGAAGCTTCTCCTCCAGTTAATCATTTAATTGACCACTCCCATTCATTCCTTCATGAGATGTGGGTGTGTGGCATCAAAATGTGTTGCCCATCCCTTATCACCCTTGAATTGAGTGGCTTGCTGGAGGGCAGTTATGAGCCAACCACGTTGTTGTGGGTCTGGGCCTAGAGTCATGTTTAGGCCAGCTCAGGTAGGATGGCAGATTCCGTACCTTGAAGTACATAAGTGAACCAGGTAGGCTTTTATGACAATTAATAGTAGTTTCATGGTCCCCATTACTGAGACTATCTTTCAATTCCAGAATTGTTAAGTGAATTTAAATTCCACCATCTACTGTGGGCCTAGGCCACTGGATTACTAGTCCAGTGACCTTACCAGTATGCGGCTGTCTCCCTCCTATGTTGGGGGGTATGTTTATGACAGGGATGCAGAGGTTGATCTGATTTGTTTGCAGTGGCATGGCTTTATTTTGCTCAGGCAGCCACACCTTATCAATGGCCCCAGTGTTTTAAAATGTTCTTGGTCAATATTCCTGGTTTATGCTTTCCCTCAACAATATCATTCCTGTGATCAGAGACCAGCTGGACATTCATCAAGTAGAAGCCTTTTCTGTTCGGGAATCTGACTGGCTGGGGGAGTTACGATCACTGAACTCCCTGGGCCTGAGCAAGCCCATCAATGGCAGCAGATCCTAATGCCTATGCTTGTCTGCCTGTTGGAAATGTATGTAGTCCCTTAACATAAAAACAAAATACTGCAAAATCTTATCAGGTCTGGCAGCACCTGTGGAGAGAGAAACAAACTAATATTTTGAGTCTAATAAGACCCTTCACCAAAACTGGGGAGCAATATAAATGTGGTGAGCTTTATGGTGTTGAAAAATGGGGAGGGACAGGTGGATCAGAATAGAAGATATGGGATAGGTTGGAAATCTGGAGAGATTAAATGACAGATATCATGGAACACAAGACAACAGGAGTGGTAATGATAACATTAAAGACTAAAGCAGGCGTTAATAGTGTAACAAAGGCCTGCACTGTCTGAAAGCAAAAAGAAGCAGAATGAGCATAGCAGAAAAAGGGTCAGCACTGTCTGAAAGCAAAACATGAAAACAAGATACAGACTGGCACTTGCGGTGGGGGTGATGGGAAGAATCAAAATGGCGGGCACAGTCCCCCTGATCTCTGAAATAAGGCATCCCTGACCTGTTTAATGACTTTATGAGCTGCCGACTATGGGCACTGTGGTAGTCACCAGTGATGTATACTATATATATATGGGTTTTACGATAAGGCCCCTGTACTACAGGTATCAAGCCGGATCGCCTGCAGCTGCATCCTCAAACAGACAACGCCAAAAAAAGACTTCGAACATTGGCGAGCCTGTTTTGAAGCATACATCGGGTCTGCCTTATACCCAATCCCAGAAGCACAGAAGCTCCAGATTCTGTACATGCGGCTGAGCTCCAACGTTTTTTCCCCTCGTCCAGGACGCGCCAACCTACACAGAAGCCATGGCGCTACTGAAGGAGAATTACGCTCAGCAGACCAACAAAATCTACACCAGGCATCTCCTATCCACGCGGCACCAGCTTCCCTGTGAGTCTGTGGAAGATTTCTGGCATGCCCTACTCCATTGAGGAAGTCAGGGCTATCACCAGAGACTGCCAGGTCTGCGCGGAGTGTAAACCGTACTTCTACCGGCCAGACCGTGCGCGCCTGGTGAAGGCCTCTTGCCCCTTTGAACGCCTCAGTGTAGATTTCAAAGGGCCCCTCCCCTCCAGCGACCGAAACATGTACTTCCTCAGTGTGGTCGATGAATATTCCCGATTCCCCTTTGCCGTCCCATGCCCTGATATTACGTCAGCCACCGTCATCAAAGGCCTCAACACCATCTTCGCTCTGTTCTGTTTCCCCGCCTACGTCCACAGCGACCGGGCATCCTCATTTATGAGCGATGAGCTGCGCCAGTTCCTGCTCAACAGGGGCATTGCCTTGAGCAGGACAACCAGCTACAACCCTAGGGGCAACGGGCAGGTGGAGCGGGAGAATGGGACGGTCTGGAGGGCCGTCCAGCTGGCCCTACGGTCCAGAAATCCCCCGGCCTCCCGCTGGCAGGAGGTCCTCCCCAACGCACTTCACTCCATTCGGTCGCTCCTGTGCACTGCGACTAACGAAACCCCCCATGAACGTCTCTTTGCCTTCCCCAGGAAGTCCACCGCCGGGTTTCGCTCCCAACGTGGCTGGCAGCTCCAGGACCCGTTCTCCTCTGTAAACACGTGCAACTCCACAAGGCGGACCCGTTGGCTGAGAGGGTACAGCTACTCCACACCAACCCGCAGTACGCTTACGTAGTGTACCCCGCCGGCCGCCAAGCCACAATCTCCGTCAGGGACCTGGCACCAGCTGGTTCCCCACACACACCCCCCCTCTGCCCTGGTGCCACCCTCCCTTCCCCCGGCGCACCCACTGCAGCCCCCGCTCCAGGATAATCCATCCTCTCCTTGCTCCCACCCGGGGATGAAGAGGATTTCGACACGTTCCTGGAGTCACCGAAGACCAAGCCGACGTCGGAGTCGCCACCAGCACTGTGGCGCTCTCGACGACAGATCAAGGCACCGGACTGTCTAAATTTGTAACCTTCTCTGTAATTTTTAAAAGCAATCTGTACTTATATAGTTCTCCAGCACCCCTGCGGGACTCAATTTTAACAGGGGGTGAATGTGGTTGTCACAACGGATGTATTATATTGTATATATGGGTTTTAAGGTAAGGCCCCTGTACTACAGGAATGGGGGTAGATCCCTGCCTGCTGGCTCCGCCCAGTAGACAGAGTATAAATGTGTGTGCTCTCCGTACAGCAGCCATTTCGTCAGCTGCTGTAGGAGGCCACACATCTCTGTGTAATAAAGCCTTGATTACATTATACTCTCGTCTCGTCGTAATTGATAGTGCATCAGGCACACAGCTGATCCCTGGAGTGACTTGGATGGAAAAAAGTTTAGCAGCACAATGACCTTGACGGCTACAATAGGATACTGTCATGGGAGCTATGAGGCATCATGTTATTGTGGACCAAAGCATATATATCTGAGACTATTGGCCTTGAGAGGCAGTGGTGGACCATAATTGGAGGTAGCTGTCACTTGGGCAGTAAACCTGATGTCTTGGATAGCACTTTCTTCCCCTTGCAGCATTGTGCTGTGCTCCTGCCCCTGCTCGGGGCAGGCTTGAAGGGTTAAATGGCCTACTCCTGTTTCTTTGTTCTTATGTTCCTCCAGCCCCCGCTTGATCAGGTGGATGCATCTGCTGAAGCTCTGCTCTGGATACCCTGTCCAATGGCAGGACAGTCTCTGCACAATTCTGATGCCCAAGTGATGCCAGCAGCTTCACGCCCCTCTCAAGAGTCCAACCGCTCACTGCTCATAAATCCCAGCTTCTTAACACAAACCATAGAACTCTGCCCCGGGTTGAACAGCTGAGTTATTCTCCTTTTTCTCATAACTATTGGAGATTATCCCTGCTGACTCCCCTGCTGCTCTGTTGTTCATGACAGCTGGACCCTGATGTGTCCCAGACCTCCTGTTTTTCCCAGGTCTCGCAATTTAAAATCTCAAACTGCTGCTCCAAAGTCTGCTAATGAGCTCCACAACGGATCAGCAATCAGTTAGTTGGAGGAATCCGGGGTACCGCCTTCCCACCTTGTCGTCCAAATATTTGAGATCCAGTGATCCATCCGGGATCGTGATTTTCGATACCTGCCCCCAGCCTCATGGACTTTTGGAAATCCAGCCAAGCCTTTGAAAGATTACTCTATCAAACATCTTTTGAAAATCCACATGCACAACATTCACTCCATTTCCCACATAAATACACTTCATTGCTTCCTCAAAGTCCTATTAGATTTGTCAGATATTACTCCGTTTTTAAAAATTGCTCTTACTTAAATTGCATGTTTCTAAGTGAGTATTCATTGTAATAAAAGTGGGAAATGCTCAGGAGTACTCAGCAGATCAGGCAACATATCTGAAGAGAGAAACAGAGTAAATGTCTGGAATTTTACCAGCTCCCAGGAAGGGAGGCTGATGGGGATGTGGGCAGGGTAGCAAAATAGTGCGCCTCTGCAGCCGATTAGCTCCCCAGTGCAGTCCCACCACCGGACAATTTTTTTCCAATTAAGAGGCAATCTACCTACCCTGCACATCTTGGGGTTGTGGGTGAGACCCTCGCAGACGTAGGGGGAATGTACAAACCCAGGGCCAGGAGTGAACCTGGCTCCTCAACACCTTGAGTCAGCAGTGCTAACCACTGCGCCACTGTGCCACCCACGACAATTGCTAACGACGAATGATTGACATTCCACTCCAAGGAGGTGGGCACCAACTATGATGATTAAAGATCCAATTAGGGCTCATTTTTCCATGTCGTTGGCATTTTGTTAACTACAGGGCGACAAATCTGCGACATGGGAGTACAGTCGTCAGCGAAATGGAGGCGGGTCCCCAATCGCAGCCCAGTAGTCATTGGAGGGAGAAGCTTAGTGCCCGAAAGAGAGGGCCATGGGCCACAGAAGGCAGTTCCCGCAACCCCATTGATCTCCTCAGAGGAGTTTTGTTTCCAACAGTCAGCTCCCTGATAATTTTTTTAAATTACCTGGTCCAGCTCCCACGGATAACTGCATTCCTCAGCAGCGCTTACCTCTCATTTTTTTAAAAATATGTTCATTAAACATTTTCAGAAAAAGCAAAATCATACAAAAGAACCAACCAGAGTTACGCAATAAACACAAAACAAGATCAACAAGAAAACGCACCTATTAAATTAACCCCCAAAAAAGGAACTAAACCCCTTAACAACTGATGGTGACTAGCTCTTTAAAAAAGAAAATGAATGGCAGCCATCTTAGGTAGGACTCTTTTACCGACCCCCTAATGATGTACTTGACCGTCTCCAAATGTAAGAACGACATGAGGTCACCCAACCAAGACGAGGCACTTGGCAGAGTAGGAGATCTCCACAAAAGCAGAGCACATCTCCGGACTATTAACGAGGTGAAGGGAGAACATCTGCTTTCACCCCCCTCTTCTGCACCAGCGAGTCTGACACTCCAAAAATGGCCACCGGCGGACATGGCTCCAAATCAACATTGAGTATCTCTGACATGGGTGTTGAACAAAGAGACTCAAAAGTTAACTAACTTGGGACAAGACCAGAACATATGAGTGTGGTTAGCTGGCCCCGAGAACAATGCTCACACCTGTCCTCCACCTCAGAGAAGAGTCAGTTCATCCTCGCGTTAGTCTGATCCTGTGCACCACCTTGAATTAGATCAGACATGAGCATGAAGATGTGGAGTTGACCCTGTGAAGGAATCGCTCCATGCCTCATCATCCAAAATGGAACACAGTTCACCCTCCAATTTCATTTACCTAATTCAACAGAGCCGACTCCACTGATAGGATTTGGCTGTTTAGTCCCCCCACCAGACCCGGCCAAAGACAAAATCCTCTTCAACAGAGAGGAGGGCAGTGCCGATGGGAAAGAGGGAAATGCCTTGCATGAAAAATCACAAATCTGAAAGTATCTGAAAAGGCTGGAACCAGGGATTTGAAATTTCTCCAACAGCTCCTTAAGGCTGGCAAACCTTTCCCTCCACAACAGATCCCCAAACCTCTCCAAGCCCTTTCCCTCCCATGACTTAAACATCGAGTCCTAACCTGCTGGCAAAAAAAAAGGTGGTTGCAGATGGGGGCATGTTCCAAGATTGCTTCCAGATTCTCAGAGTGGGCACCACTACCGGATTCAGGGAAAATCTTACCAGAGAAAAAGGCAACAATGCAATATTATTGCATCAAGGGAGAATCCTTGCAGGAACTCGCCTCGATTTGTCTCCATATGGAACCCGGATCACTGAACAACAACAGTACCTTCTGAATATTGGCTGCCCAATAGTAAAATAATAAATTGGGTAGAGCCAAGTCTCCTGACTGCCTATCTCTCTGGAGGAGCGCCCGACGGATCCACAAAGTTTTTTTTTTGTAAAATATTTTATTAAGGCATTTGTGATTTTATAACACTAACAATAAACCATATACAAACAACTATAAACATAGTGCAAAGACCATCTACCTCCATCACAAGTCCCACCTTGGATCCACAAAGTTTTCTCCACCCAAATAAATGAGGACACGAAGAGTCAATGGACTCGAAAAGTTAGCTCTTTTCTCTCCCTACAGATGCTGCCGGACCTGCTGAGATTTTCCAGCATTTTCTCTTTCGTCTCCGCTCCTGTTTGCTTTGGCAATGGAACCGTCAGGGAGGGGTGGAGCAGCAGGTGTGCCTGTACGGAGATGATCTGCTTCTTTAACTTACGGACCCAGTATCCACAATGGACGAGATAATGAAGGTGCTTGGGAGTTTTGGCTCCTTCCGTGGTTACAAGTTGAACTTGTGGGTCTGGAATCACATGTAGGGCAGACCAGGTAAGGATTGCGGATTTCCTTCCCTAAAGGACATTAGTGAACCAGATGGTTTTTATGACAATCGACAATAGTTTCATGGTCGTCATGAGACTTCTAATTCCAGATTTATTTAAAAATTCTAATTTCACTATCTGCCGTGGCGGGATTTGAACCTGGGTCTCCACAGCAATACTTTGGGTCTCTGGTTTACTAGTCCAGTGACAATACCACTACGCCACAGCTTCCCCCATGGGATAACCTCCCTCTGTCCTTGGCGGGCAGGGTTCAGAGTATTAAAATGAATTTGTTCCTGAGATTTTAATTTATTTTTCAATGTCTCCCCACTTTTCTCCCCAAGTCCTTCTTTGTCAGGAGCGGAGACAATGGACAACCCTGCCTCGTGCCCCTATTCAGCGAGAAGTAGCTAGAATTCAAAGCATTCATGCAAACACTAGCAGTGGGGGCCCTATACAGTAAACAAATCCAGGATATAAAAGTTTGTCCAAACTTCCCAGGAAGTTCAAAGAGATATTCCCACTCCCCCCTAGCAAAAGCCTTTTCAGCATCTAGGGAAACAATCACCTCTGGTTCGGGCACCGAGGAGACAAGGACAACATTTAGCAGAGAACGGATATTGGCCAACAATTGTCGACCCTGAAGAAGCCTGTCGAGTCTTCTGAGATAACTTCTGGGAGGCAGGCTCCAACCGCAGTGCCAGCAATTTGGCAACCAGCTTAACATCTGTATTTAAAAGTGAAATAGTTTGATATGACCCATACTCTTCAAGGAGAAGAGGCCTGTACAAAGCTAGAGGGCAATGAACACCGGGATAATGAATCTTTAAACATGTCAGGGGCTGGTTTAGCTCACTCGGCTAAATCGCTGGCTTTTAAAGCAGACCAAGCAGGCCAGCAGCACGGTTCGATTCCCGTACCAGCCTCCCCGGACAGGCGCCGGAATGTGGCGACTAGGGGCTTTTCACAGTAACTTCATTGAAGCCTACTCGTGACAATAAGCGATTTTCATTTCATTTCATTTTCATTTCTAGAGTTAGGGGTACCAATTCTCCGCAAACCTCTTATAAAATTCAATGAGGAAGCCATCAGGGCCAGGAGTTTTACCAGTCTGCATCAACCCATTGCATTTTATAATTTTCTCTGGGCCCAACAGGGGATTCCGACTCCTCACACCTCTGCCCCTCCACAGCTGGGATGGTTAACCTTTCCAAAAAATCAGTCATGATCGAACCATCAGCCGGAGGCTCTGATCTACAGAGACCTCGATAGAATGATTCAAAAGCCGCATTGACCTGAGGAGGGGCAAAAACCAGGCTGCTGCTCAAATCACCTACTTGTACGATCTCCCAGGAGGCTGCCTGCCGCCACAGCTTGTGAGCTAAGAGACAACTGGCCTTCTCCCCGTTTTCATAAAACATACCCCTCGAAGGTTGCAACTGACCCACTGCCCTATCCGTTGACAATAGTTCAATTTGTGTCTGCAGTTTTTTCCTACTTGCCAACAGCTCTGGAGTTGGGGCAAGTGAATACTGGTGGTCCACCTCGAGAATAGAGTCCACCATCCTCTGCTGCTCCACCCTCGCTGTCTTCACCATGTGCACTTTGTAGGAAATTATCTCCTCCCTGGTAACCACCTTCACGGCTTCCCACAGCGTAGATGGTGAGATAGACTCACTTTTATTAAATTTAATATATTCCCCAATGGCGGCGGACATGCGTTCACAGAGTCTCTTGTCCGTAAATAATACCGTATCCAACCTCCGTGGTCGACTTTGGGAGGGACCAGACTGGGTGCCAAATCAACAAAGTATGGGGCATGCTCCGAAATCAAAATTGCTGAATAACCCGGCGCCTCCACTAAAGGGGGGAGAGACTGAGCATTGAAACTCTTAAGGAGAGCAAATACCCTCAACCTTTTCACTGGGCTATTCAACCCCCTGACGTTCCAGGTGACCAAACAAATTGGGATCCACCAGCCCCCCCACCCCCGATCTGGAGTCAGCTGCCAAGACAAATTATCCAACAGTTACATAGAGCATACGGCAACCAGGCCCACCCAAATGGCCGCCAAACCAATTCACAAGACTAAACCAAGAAAAATCTGCATTCACCATTAGCAAAGTACTCCCATCCCCCTCCCCTCTCCTCCTTACCCTCAGACACTGCCACATCCAAATGCGCATACAGATAATTGCAAGGAGGACATAAACAACTAAGTGCTACTTCGAATAAACCTAAAGCCCAGACTGTAAAAATTCAACCCCAACAAGAACAGAAAAATACAAACATGAACATGGAACCCCAACAAGTTAACAATTCAAAAATATCCAATACCCCAAAAATTCAATCATCCCATGCCCAACCCTGTTTCTTTGCAAAGGAGTCTGCCTCTCCTGGTGTATCAAAATTATAGTCCTTTCCCTCGAATGTCACTCTTAGCCGTGCCAGGTACACCACCCCAAACTGGACTCCACCTCTGTACAGGGTAGCTTTAGCTTTGTTGAATGCAGCCCTCTTCTTCGCTAGCTCTGCTCTCGCATCCTGGTACAACCTGATGGTGTGGCTTTCCCATTTGTATTCATGGTGATCCCTCGCCCATCTCAGCACCTGCTCCTTTTCTTTGAAGCTGCGAAACGTCACAATTACAGCAGGTGGTTGTTCCTCAGGGCGTGGCTTCTGCTGAGTGTACTGTGGGCCCGGTCCAACTCAGGAGGACACGTGAATCCATCCTCCTCCACTATCTTCCCGAACATCTCTGCAAAACATCCTGTGGGGGTCGGGCCATCCAACACCTTCCTTTCATAGAATAATTCTCCAAATCATTCGCCTTGGCCTTCAGTGATTTATTTGCTTCGGCCATCAGAAACATCTCTGCTTCCAGTGAGACAATCACTATGTCTCAGTAGGACCACATGAATGCCTTTTATCGTGCTTCCATAGGCCTACACCATTTTATTGGTCTTCTCCAAAGCCAAGGAGTCAAGACACCTTCCATCGATTTGCAGATGACTTCCGGCACAACCCACCAGTGTTTGTTAAATTCCACTGCCGAGAATGTTGCTCGTTTTACTGGAGTGTGATTAACACGCCTCCGTTTAAAGGCCGTGTGCTTAACACTACTATGGCTCTGTGTATGTAATTATGCTCAGGAGTCGCCAGGTGCCGTATTTAGACACCTCACAAGTATATCAAGGTCAGGTTCAAAGTAATAAATCTGTACACCGATTAGTAAGTCCAAACGACTGATATTTATTATGACAAATATAATAAATACACATGCATACGCTAAAGAGACTAACTTACTTCTAATACCAAACAACTAAAATACTTATCTAGACAGGAACAGGCAAGGTCAGGGGACAAGGCCTTCGTCCCGTTCTTGGTCTGCAACTCTCAGGTACTTAAAGTTGTCAGGATCTAGCAAGGTCTGGATCACGTAGCGATCGTTGTATTGGCACTTACAGTTCGATGGCTGATGGCTCAACGGCTGGTGATGGAACTGGAGTCAGGATGCGATGTATCAGCAAAGCGGAGCCGGAGCAAAGCAGCAGTCAGAGCCGGAGCCAAAGCAGTCCTGAGCCGGAGCGAAAACAGAGAGCCGGAGCCACAACAGACCGAACCATGTGCAGGGTCTACTTTTATAGGTCTTAGAAGTCCGTGCCCCCGTGGGGCGGGCCTTTTACCTGCCATGTATCGATTGGGCCTTTCCCAATCGATATCTTCTAAACCCCCCAATCTGAGGGTCGTTCCTCGATGGGTGGGGCGGTCCCTATGGTTCTTTGTGTTGGTTACTGTGGTGCCATTCTGTCTGGGCGTCTACTCAAAAGTATCCATTGATACTTAAATGTTTCTATTGTGCGGGGTCTGGATCTGGATCACTTCATTACTATGTAGATCTATTGCCATTTACACCTTTGACTGAAACTCTGCACCTGGCCAAAAACTGGTTTCTGTGCGTGCAGAATGCTAATTAGTCTTCTGCAAACTGCTTGTCCTTGCTAAGACTGTTTTTCCCTGCAGCCTTAGCAGTTTTCCATTTTGTAGCCCAGTGTCCATCTTAGATGGCTACAATAGGCCTACACCATTTTATTGGTCTTCTCCAAAGCCAAGGAGTCAAGACACCTTCCATCGATTTGCAGATGACTTCCGGCACAACCCACCAGTGTTTGTTAAATTCCACTGCCGAGGTGCTCATGAGCATCTCGGCCGTCAGTGGAGTGGTCAGAGCCCTAGAGGCTGCCTCCGCCAACTTTTCAGCCGACAAACCCCGAGAGGCCTCCGACCTGTTGACGAACTTCTACTTTCTGCCTATTTCCCCCCCCAAATTTTCTGGGCATGTCACCAATATAGGATCTTCATTCCATTAAATATGAGGGTTTTCAAAAGATCATATATTTGTGAAATGCCCAGAAAATTTGGGGGGGAAAAAGGCAGAAAGTAGAAGTTCGTCAACAGGTCGGAGAAGACCAATGAAATGTGTCAGAGGCTGGAGTGGACAGAATTGGAATTGTAAATAGTCCCTGGAGCCTAAGTCCTGGGAGACCAGCAACAGGTAGGTTTTGATGGTTTCAGAGTGGGGAGGTTAGTTGAGGCCTGGAGAGGTGGAGAGGTTGGGGTGTTGAGGTGGGAGTGGGAGGAGAGAAGCTCCCCGCAGGAATCAGACTGAGGTCTGAATAGGGTTGGTTTCTGGGCTACTGCCTTGCACTGATCTCCTCCTTCCTCCAGCCTGAAAACTGAGGCTGGGTGAAAAACAGTCCTTAAGTCGTCAATAATTGCACCTTCAAATCCGCCAGCAGGGGAGTGTAAGGTTCTGCATAAGGATTTTGCTGAGGGTGGAAATTCATTATACTTAATGGGTGAGTAGTACAGTACGTGTGTTATTATCAAACTGAAATTTAATCCTGTTTACTCACTTCAGCCCCAACGTTCCACTCCTTAACACTGCAGGAGTGGATACTACAGAGCTGAAAACCCTGAAAATGGCAGGGGCTGTGCGTGTAGCCATTTCTGGCATAACCTACATGGCTGCTCATACTTGGAAGGGCACTCGTGTAAGAGTGCCGTACGTGCGCCAAAGTGAGCGCACTGTATGTGCGCCAATGTGAGTACGCTAGACGTGCACCAATGTGAGTATGCAGTATGTGCACCGACGTGAGCATGTTGTGTGTGCACCAACGTGAGCTGTATGTGCACCAATGTTAGCCTGTTGTACGAGCGCCAATGTGAGCATGCTGTACGTGCACCAATGTGAGTGTGCTATACATGCACTAATGTGAGCGTGCTGTATATGTGCCAATGTGAGCGGCTGTACGTGCACCAACGTGAGCATGCTGTACGTGCACCAACGTGAGCGGCTGTATGTGCACCAATGTGAGCTGTACGTGCACCAATGTGAGTGTGCTGTATGTGCGCCAACGTGAGCATGCTGTACGTGCACCAATGTGAGCGGCTGTACGTGCACCAATTTGAGCTGTACGTGCACCAACATAAGCGGCTGTACGTGCACCAACATGAGCATGCTGTGCGTGCACCAATGTGAGCATGTTGTACGTGCACCAACGTGAGCGGCTGTATGTGCACCAATGTGAGCTGTACGTGCACCAATGTGAGTGTGCTGTATGTGCGCCAATGTGAGCGGCTGTACGTGCACCAATGTGAGCGGCTGTACGTGCACCAACATGAGCGGCTGTACGTGCACCAACATGAGCATGCTGTGCGTGCACCAATGTGAGCATGCTGTGCGTGCACCAATGTGAGCGGCTGTATGTGCACCAATGTGAGCTGTACGTGCACCAACATGAGCGGCTGTACGTGCACCAACATGAGCGGCTGTACGTGCACCAACATGAGCATGCTGTGCGTGCACCAATGTGAGCATGCTGTGCGTGCACCAATGTGAGCATGCTGTGCGTGCACCAATGTGAGCATGCTGTACGTGCACCAATGTGAGCGGCTGTACGTGCACCAATGTGAGCGGCTGTACGTGCACCAACATGAGCGGCTGTACGTGCACCAACATGAGCGGCTGTACGTGCACCAACATGAGCATGCTGTGCGTGCACCAACATGAGCATGCTGTACGTGCACCAATGTGAGCGGCTGTACGTGCACCAATGTGAGCGGCTGTACGTGCACCAATGTGAGCGGCTGTACGTGCACCAACGTGAGCATGCTGTACGTGCACCAATGTGAGCGGCTGTACGTGCACCAATGTGAGCGGCTGTACGTGCACCAACGTGAGCATGCTGTACGTGCACCAACGTGAGCATGCTGTACGTGCACCAACGTGAGCATGCTGTGCGTGCACCAATGTGAGCGGCTGTACGTGCACCAATGTGAGCGGCTGACAATGCACCAACGTGAGTGTACTGTACATGCGCCAATGTGAGCGTGATGTATGTGCGCCAACGTGTGCGCGCTGTACGTGCACCAATGTGAGCATGCTGTACGTGCACCAATGTGAGCGTGCTGTACGTGCACCAATGTGTGCGCGCTGTACATGCACCAATGTGAGCATGCTGGATGTGCACCAATGTGTGCGCGCTGTACGTGCACCAATGTGAGCATGCTGGACGTGCACCAATGTGAGCATGCTGTACGTGCACCAATGTGAGCGGCTGTACGTGCACCAATGTGTGCGCGCTGTACGTGCACCAATGTGAGCGTCCTGTACGTGCACCAATGTGAGCGTGCTGTACGTGCACCAATGTGTGCATGCTGTACGTGCACCAATGTGTGCGGGTTGCACATGCACCAATGTGAGCGGCTGTACCTGCACCAACGTGAACATGCTGTACGTGCACCAACGTGAGAATGCTGTACGTGCACCAATGTGCGCATGCTGTACGTGCACCAACGTGAGCGGCTGTACGTGCACCAACATGAGCATGCTGTATGTGCACCAATGTGAGCATGCTATACGTGCACCAACGTGAGCATGCTCCACATGCACCAACGTGAGCATGCTGTATCTGCACCAATGTGAGCGCGCTGTACTCGCACCAATGTGAGTGTGCTGAACGGCACCAATGTAAGCGTACTGTACATGCACCAATGTGAGCTGTACGTGCACCAATGTGTGCGCGCTGTACATGCACCAATGTGAGCTGTACGTGCACCAATGTGTGCGCGCTGTACATGCAGCAATGTGAGCATGCTGTACATGTACCAATGTGAGCGGCTGTACGTGCACCAATGTGAGCATGCTGTATATGTACCAATGTGTGAGCGCTGTACGTGCACCAATGTGAACATGCTGTACATGTACCAATGTGTGCGCGCTGTACGTGCACCAATGTGAACATGCTGTACATGTACCAATGTGTGCGCGCTGTACGTGCACCAATGTGAGCGGCTGTACGTGCACCAATGTGTGCGCGCTGTACGTGCACCAATGTGAGCGTCCTGTACGTGCACCAATGTGAGCGTGCTGTACGTGCACCAATGTGTGCATGCTGTACGTGCACCAATGTGTGCGGGTTGCACATGCACCAATGTGAGCGGCTGTACCTGCACCAACGTGAACATGCTGTACGTGCACCAACGTGAGAATGCTGTACGTGCACCAATGTGCGCATGCTGTACGTGCACCAACGTGAGCGGCTGTACGTGCACCAACATGAGCATGCTGTATGTGCACCAATGTGAGCATGCTATACGTGCACCAACGTGAGCATGCTCCACATGCACCAACGTGAGCATGCTGTATCTGCACCAATGTGAGCGCGCTGTACTCGCACCAATGTGAGTGTGCTGAACGGCACCAATGTAAGCGTACTGTACATGCACCAATGTGAGCTGTACGTGCACCAATGTGTGCGCGCTGTACATGCACCAATGTGAGCTGTACGTGCACCAATGTGTGCGCGCTGTACATGCAGCAATGTGAGCATGCTGTACATGTACCAATGTGAGCGGCTGTACGTGCACCAATGTGAGCATGCTGTACATGTACCAATGTGTGAGCGCTGTACGTGCACCAATGTGAACATGCTGTACATGTACCAATGTGTGCGCGCTGTACGTGCACCAATGTGAACATGCTGTACATGTACCAATGTGTGCGCGCTGTACGTGCACCAATGTGAGCATGCTGTACATGTACCAATGTGAGCGGCTGTACGTGCACCAATGTGAGCATGCTGTACATGTACCAATGTGTGCGCGCTGTACGTGCACCAATGTGTGCGCGCTGTACGTGCACCAATGTGAGCGTGCTGTACGTGCACCAATGTGAGTGTGCTGTACATTCACCAATGTGAGCAGCTGTACATGCACCAATGTGAGTGTGCTGTACGTGCGCCAATGTGAGTGTGCTGTACATGCACCAATGTGAGCGGCTGTACATGCACCAATGTGAGTGTGCTGTACGTGCACCAATGTGAGTGTGCTGTACATACACCAATGTGAGCGTGCTGTACGTGCACCAATGTGAGTGTGCTGTATATGCACTAATGTGAGCGTGCTGTACGTGCACCAATGTGAGTGTGCTGTACGTGCACCAATGTGAGCGGCTGTACATGCATCAATGTGAGCGTGCTGTACGTGCACCAATGTGAGCATGCTGTACATGTACCAATGTGAGCGGCTGTACGTGCACCAGTGTGAGCATGCTGTACATGTACCAATGTGTGCGCGCTGTACGTGCACCAATGTGAGCGTGCTGTACAATGATCTGCAAGATGGTGCTAGAGCGAGGCGACTCTCTGCAAGCACTCCCCAACAGATCCACTTTTAACTTAACTTATACTCGTTCTTGAATTTTGTTTAATTCCCTTTTCTTCCATGTACTGAATGATCTGTTGAGCTGCTTGCAGAAAAATACTTTTCACTGTACCTTGGTACACGTGACAATAAACAAATCCAATCCAATCCAATCCAATGTATGCGCGCCGTACGTGCACCAATGTGAGCGTGCTGTACGTGCACCAACGAGAGCGTGCTGTACATGCACCAATGTATGCGTGCTGTACATGCCCCAATGTGAGCATGCTGTACGTGCACCAATGTGTGCGCGCTGTACGTGCACCAATGTGAGCGTGCTGTACATGCCCCAATGTGAGCGGCTGTACGTGCACCAATGTGTGCGCGCTGTACGTGCACCAATGTGAGCGTGCTGTACGTGCCCCAATGTGTGCGCGCTGTACGTGCACCAATGTGTGCGCGCTGTACGTGCACCAATGTGAGCGTGCTGTACATGCCCCAATGTGAGCATGCTGTACGTGCACCAATGTGTGCGCGCTGTACGTGCACCAATGTGAGCGTGCTGTACGTGCCCCAATGTGTGCATGCTGCACATGCACCAATGTATGCATGCTGTACATGCCCCAATGTGAGCATGTTGTACGTGCACCAATGTGTGCGCGCTGTATGTGCACCAACGTGAGCATGCTGTACATGCACCAATGTGTGCATGCTGTACGTGCACCAATGTGAGCATGCTGTACGTGCACCAATGTGAGCGTGCTGTACGTGCACCAATGTGTGCGCGCTGTACGTGCACCAATGTGAGCGGCTGTACGTGCACCAACATGAGCATGCTGTATGTGCACCAGTGTGCGCATGCTGTACGTGCACCAACGTGAGCGGCTGTGCGTGCACCAACGTGAGCATGCTGTATGTGCACCAATGTGAGCGGCTGTACGTGCACCAACGTGAGCGTGCTGTAAGTGCGCCAATGTGAGTGTAATGTATGTGTGCTACGTGAGAATGCTATACGTGCACTAATGTGAGCATGCAGCACATGCACCAACGTGAGCGTGCTGTATGTGCACCAATGTGAGCGCGCTGTACTCGCACCAACGTGAGTGTGCTGTATGGCACCAATGTGAGCATGCTGTACATGCACCAATGTGTGCGCGCTGTACGTGCACCAATGTGAGCATGCTGTACATGTACCAATGTGTGCGCGCTGTACGTACACCAACGTGAGCGGCTGTATGTGCACCAATGTGAGCGGCTGTACGTGCACCAGCGTGAGTGTGCTGTAAGTGCGCCAATGTGAGTGTAATGTATGTGTGCTACGTGAGCATGCTATACGTGCACTAATGTGAGCATGCTGCACATGCACCAACGTGAGTGTGCTGTACATGCACCAATATGAGCGCGCTGTACGCGCACCAATGTGAGTGTGCTGTACGTGCACCAATGTGAGCGTACTGTACGTGCACCAATGTGTGCGCGCTGTACATGCACCAATGTGAGCGTGCTGTACATGCACCAATGTGAGCATGCTGTACGTGCACCAATGTGAGTGTGCTGTACATACACCAATGTGAGCGTGCTGTACGTGCACCAATGTGTGCGTGCTGTACATGCACCAATGTGAGCGTGCTGTACATGCACCAATGTGAGCATGCTGTACGTGCACCAATGTGAGCGTGCTGTACATGCACCAATGTGAGCATGCTGTACGTGCACCAATGTGAGTGTGCTGTACATACACCAATGTGAGCGTGCTGTACGTGCACCAATGTGTGCGCGCTGTACATGCACCAATGTGTGCGCGCTGTACATGCACCAATGTGAGCGTGCTGTACATGCACCAATGTGAGCATGTTGTACGTGCACCAATGTGAGCGTGCTGTACATGCACCAATGTGAGCATGCTGTACGTGCACCAATGTATGCATGCTGTGCGTGCACCAATGTATGCGCGCCGTACGTGCACCAATGTGAGCGTGCTGTACATGCACCAATGTGAGCATGCTGTACGTGCACCAATGTGAGTGTGCTGTACATTCACCAATGTGAGTGTGCTGTACGTGCACCAATGTGAGTGTGCTGTACATGCACCAATGTGAGCGGCTGTACATGCACCAATGTGAGTGTGCTGTACGTGCACCAATGTGAGTGTGCTGTACATACACCAATGTGAGCGTGCTGTACGTGCACCAATGTGAGTGTGCTGTATATGCACCAATGTGAGCGTGCTGTACGTGCACCAATGTGAGTGTGCTGTACGTGCACCAATGTGAGCGGCTGTACATGCACCAATGTGAGCATGCTGTACATGCACCAATGTGAGCATGCTGTACATGCACCAATGTATGCGTGCTGTGTGTGCACCAATGTATGCGTGCTTTATGTGCACCAATGTATG
The DNA here is from genome assembly GCF_902713615.1 of Scyliorhinus canicula. Classification (NCBI taxonomy): domain Eukaryota; kingdom Metazoa; phylum Chordata; class Chondrichthyes; order Carcharhiniformes; family Scyliorhinidae; genus Scyliorhinus; species Scyliorhinus canicula. The sequence continues at coordinate 74,588,844 of NC_052154.1, read as the reverse complement.
CGCGCCGTACATGCACCAATGTGAGCGTGCTGTACGTGCACCAATGTGAGTGTGCTGTACGTGCACCAATGTGAGCGGCTGTACATGCACCAATGTGAGCATGCTGTACGTGCACCAATGTGTGCGCGCTGTACATGCACCAATGTGAGCTGTACGTGCACCAATGTGTGCGCGCTGTACATGCAGCAATGTGAGCATGCTGTACATGTACCAATGTGAGCGGCTGTACGTGCACCAATGTGAGCATGCTGTACATGTACCAATGTGTGAGCGCTGTACGTGCACCAATGTGAACATGCTGTACATGTACCAATGTGTGCGCGCTGTACGTGCACCAATGTGAACATGCTGTACATGTACCAATGTGTGCGCGCTGTACGTGCACCAATGTGAGCATGCTGTACATGTACCAATGTGAGCGGCTGTACGTGCACCAATGTGAGCATGCTGTACATGTACCAATGTGTGCGCGCTGTACGTGCACCAATGTGTGCGCGCTGTACGTGCACCAATGTGAGCGTGCTGTACGTGCACCAATGTGAGTGTGCTGTACATTCACCAATGTGAGCAGCTGTACATGCACCAATGTGAGTGTGCTGTACGTGCGCCAATGTGAGTGTGCTGTACATGCACCAATGTGAGCGGCTGTACATGCACCAATGTGAGTGTGCTGTACGTGCACCAATGTGAGTGTGCTGTACATACACCAATGTGAGCGTGCTGTACGTGCACCAATGTGAGTGTGCTGTATATGCACTAATGTGAGCGTGCTGTACGTGCACCAATGTGAGTGTGCTGTACGTGCACCAATGTGAGCGGCTGTACATGCATCAATGTGAGCGTGCTGTACGTGCACCAATGTGAGCATGCTGTACATGTACCAATGTGAGCGGCTGTACGTGCACCAGTGTGAGCATGCTGTACATGTACCAATGTGTGCGCGCTGTACGTGCACCAATGTGAGCGTGCTGTACAATGATCTGCAAGATGGTGCTAGAGCGAGGCGACTCTCTGCAAGCACTCCCCTTTTAACTTAACTTATACTCGTTCTTGAATTTTGTTTAATTCCCTTTTCTTCCATGTACTGAATGATCTGTTGAGCTGCTTGCAGAAAAATACTTTTCACTGTACCTTGGTACACGTGACAATAAACAAATCCAATCCAATCCAATCCAATGTATGCGCGCCGTACGTGCACCAATGTGAGCGTGCTGTACGTGCACCAACGAGAGCGTGCTGTACATGCACCAATGTATGCGTGCTGTACATGCCCCAATGTATGCGTGCTGTACATGCCCCAATGTGAGCATGCTGTACGTGCACAAATGTGTGCGCGCTGTACGTGCACCAATGTGAGCGTGCTGTACATGCCCCAATGTGAGCGGCTGTACGTGCACCAATGTGTGCGCGCTGTACGTGCACCAATGTGAGCGTGCTGTACGTGCCCCAATGTGTGCGCGCTGTACGTGCACCAATGTGTGCGCGCTGTACGTGCACCAATGTGAGCGTGCTGTACATGCCCCAATGTGAGCATGCTGTACGTGCACCAATGTGTGCGCGCTGTACGTGCACCAATGTGAGCGTGCTGTACGTGCCCCAATGTGTGCATGCTGCACATGCACCAATGTATGCATGCTGTACATGCCCCAATGTGAGCATGTTGTACGTGCACCAATGTGTGCGCGCTGTATGTGCACCAACGTGAGCATGCTGTACATGCACCAATGTGTGCATGCTGTACGTGCACCAATGTGAGCATGCTGTACGTGCACCAATGTGAGCGTGCTGTACGTGCACCAATGTGTGCGCGCTGTACGTGCACCAATGTGAGCGGCTGTACGTGCACCAACATGAGCATGCTGTATGTGCACCAGTGTGCGCATGCTGTACGTGCACCAACGTGAGCGGCTGTGCGTGCACCAACGTGAGCATGCTGTATGTGCACCAATGTGAGCGGCTGTACGTGCACCAACGTGAGCGTGCTGTAAGTGCGCCAATGTGAGTGTAATGTATGTGTGCTACGTGAGAATGCTATACGTGCACTAATGTGAGCATGCAGCACATGCACCAACGTGAGCGTGCTGTATGTGCACCAATGTGAGCGCGCTGTACTCGCACCAACGTGAGTGTGCTGTATGGCACCAATGTGAGCATGCTGTACATGCACCAATGTGTGCGCGCTGTACGTGCACCAATGTGAGCATGCTGTACATGTACCAATGTGTGCGCGCTGTACGTACACCAACGTGAGCGGCTGTATGTGCACCAATGTGAGCGGCTGTACGTGCACCAGCGTGGGTGTGCTGTAAGTGCGCCAATGTGAGTGTAATGTATGTGTGCTACGTGAGCATGCTATACGTGCACTAATGTGAGCATGCTGCACATGCACCAACGTGAGTGTGCTGTACATGCACCAATATGAGCGCGCTGTACGCGCACCAATGTGAGTGTGCTGTACGTGCACCAATGTGAGCGTACTGTACGTGCACCAATGTGTGCGCGCTGTACATGCACCAATGTGAGCGTGCTGTACATGCACCAATGTGAGCATGCTGTACGTGCACCAATGTGAGTGTGCTGTACATACACCAATGTGAGCGTGCTGTACGTGCACCAATGTGTGCGCGCTGTACATGCACCAATGTGAGCGTGCTGTACATGCACCAATGTGAGCATGCTGTACGTGCACCAATGTGAGCGTGCTGTACATGCACCAATGTGAGCATGCTGTACGTGCACCAATGTGAGTGTGCTGTACATACACCAATGTGAGCGTGCTGTACGTGCACCAATGTGTGCGCGCTGTACATGCACCAATGTGTGCGCGCTGTACATGCACCAATGTGAGCGTGCTGTACATGCACCAATGTGAGCATGTTGTACGTGCACCAATGTGAGCGTGCTGTACATGCACCAATGTGAGCATGCTGTACGTGCACCAATGTATGCATGCTGTGCGTGCACCAATGTATGCGCGCCGTACGTGCACCAATGTGAGCGTGCTGTACATGCACCAATGTGAGCATGCTGTACGTGCACCAATGTGAGTGTGCTGTACATTCACCAATGTGAGTGTGCTGTACGTGCACCAATGTGAGTGTGCTGTACATGCACCAATGTGAGCGGCTGTACATGCACCAATGTGAGTGTGCTGTACGTGCACCAATGTGAGTGTGCTGTACATACACCAATGTGAGCGTGCTGTACGTGCACCAATGTGAGTGTGCTGTATATGCACCAATGTGAGCGTGCTGTACGTGCACCAATGTGAGTGTGCTGTACGTGCACCAATGTGAGCGGCTGTACATGCACCAATGTGAGCATGCTGTACGTGCACCAATGTGAGCATGCTGTACATGCACCAATGTATGCGTGCTGTGTGTGCACCAATGTATGCGTGCTGTATGTGCACCAATGTATGCGCGCCGTACATGCACCAATGTGAGCATGCTGTACATGCACCAATGTGAGCGGCTGTACGTGCACCAAAGTGAGCATGCTGTACGTGCACCAACGTGAGCGTCTGTACGTGCCCCAATGTGAGCATGCTGTACGTGCACCAACGTGAGCGGCTGTACATGCACCAATGTGAGTATGCTGTACGTGCACCAATGTATGCGTGCTGTACGTGCACCAATGTATGCGCGCCGTACGTGCACCAATTTGAGTGTGCTGTATGTGCACCAATTTGAGCGTGCTGTACGTGCACCAATGTGAGCGTGCTGTACGTGCACCAATGTGTGCGCGCTGTACGTGCACCAATGTGAGCGTGCTGTACGTGCCCCAATGTGTGCATGCTGCACATGCACCAATGTATGCATGCTGTACATGCCCCAATGTGAGCATGTTGTACGTGCACCAATGTGTGCGCGCTGTATGTGCACCAACGTGAGCATGCTGTACATGCACCAATGTGTGCATGCTGTACGTGCACCAATGTGAGCATGCTGTACGTGCACCAATGTGAGCGTGCTGTACGTGCACCAATGTGTGCGCGCTGTACGTGCACCAATGTGAGCGGCTGTACGTGCACCAACATGAGCATGCTGTATGTGCACCAGTGTGCGCATGCTGTACGTGCACCAACGTGAGCGGCTGTGCGTGCACCAACGTGAGCATGCTGTATGTGCACCAATGTGAGCGGCTGTACGTGCACCAACGTGAGCGTGCTGTAAGTGCGCCAATGTGAGTGTAATGTATGTGTGCTACGTGAGAATGCTATACGTGCACTAATGTGAGCATGCAGCACATGCACCAACGTGAGCGTGCTATATGTGCACCAATGTGAGCGCGCTGTACTCGCACCAACGTGAGTGTGCTGTATGGCACCAATGTGAGCATGCTGTACATGCACCAATGTGTGCGCGCTGTACGTGCACCAATGTGAGCATGCTGTACATGTACCAATGTGTGCGCGCTGTACGTACACCAACGTGAGCGGCTGTATGTGCACCAATGTGAGCGGCTGTACGTGCACCAGCGTGAGTGTGCTGTAAGTGCGCCAATGTGAGTGTGATGTATGTGTGCTACGTGAGCATGCTATACGTGCACCAATGTGAGCATGCAGCACATGCACCAACGTGAGTATGCTGTACATGCACCAATATGAGCGCGCTGTACGCGCACCAATGTGAGTGTGCTGTACGTGCACCAATGTGAGCGTACTGTACGTGCACCAATGTGTGCGCGCTGTACATGCACCAATGTGAGCGTGCTGTACATGCACCAATGTGAGCATGCTGTACGTGCACCAATGTGAGTGTGCTGTACATACACCAATGTGAGCGTGCTGTACGTGCACCAATGTGTGCGCGCTGTACATGCACCAATGTGTGCGCGCTGTACATGCACCAATGTGAGCGTGCTGTACATGCACCAATGTGAGCATGTTGTACGTGCACCAATGTGAGCGTGCTGTACATGCACCAATGTGAGCATGCTGTACGTGCACCAATGTATGCATGCTGTGCGTGCACCAATGTATGCGCGCCGTACGTGCACCAATGTGAGCGTGCTGTACATGCACCAATGTGAGCATGCTGTACGTGCACCAATGTGAGTGTGCTGTACATTCACCAATGTGAGTGTGCTGTACGTGCACCAATGTGAGTGTGCTGTACATGCACCAATGTGAGCGGCTGTACATGCACCAATGTGAGTGTGCTGTACGTGCACCAATGTGAGTGTGCTGTACATATACCAATGTGAGCGTGCTGTACGTGCACCAATGTGAGTGTGCTGTATATGCACCAATGTGAGCGTGCTGTACGTGCACCAATGTGAGTGTGCTGTACGTGCACCAATGTGAGCGGCTGTACATGCACCAATGTGAGCATGCTGTACGTGCACCAATGTGAGCATGCTGTACATGCACCAATGTGAGCATGCTGTACATGCACCAATGTATGCGTGCTGTGTGTGCACCAATGTATGCGTGCTGTATGTGCACCAATGTATGCGCGCCGTACATGCACCAATGTGAGCATGCTGGATGTGCACCAATGTGAGCTGTACATGCACCAATGTGAGCGGCTGTACGTGCACCAATGTGAGCGTCTGTACGTGCCCCAATGTGAGCATGCTGTACGTGCACCAACGTGAGCGGCTGTACATGCACCAATGTGAGTATGCTGTACGTGCACCAATGTATGCGTGCTGTACGTGCACCAATGTATGCGCGCCGTACGTGCACCAATTTGAGTGTGCTGTATGTGCACCAATTTGAGCGTGCTGTACGTGCACCAATGTGAGCGTGCTGTACATGCACCAATGTGTGCGAGCTGTACGTGCTGGACTTGCTGGATTTGAAGGTAGTGCTACTACCTTGCACTACCATGCATTATGACGGGGGAGGGTGGTGAATGGGGCTTCCAGCCCGTTAATCAAAGGGGATTGGATACAAATCGGCACTGGTGCAGGATGGGCAGAGCGCTGAGACTGCCAGCAGGTTATTGGGACATTGCAACTATTTTCCCTCAAGGCTCAATTGTCTGCCCGATTGGGAATCCCAATACCAGGGTCGGACAATGGCAGATGTACCCCTCTGTTGTGAACGGTGATGTATAAATGCAAATCATTTTAGTTCTGGCATTGTATACCAATATTCTATTTAAAATTGCTTTTTAAAACTGCTTCTCCATGTTATCTCAGTATTAAAGCTGACAAACCTGCTTGAAGTCCCAGGTCATTTTTCAAGTCCCTCTGGGCTCATTTTGTTCCTTTTACATTATACTGTATATGGTTACTACACCCAAAATTTGCAATGTTATGTTATGTATTTCTGCAATAGTCCTTCTCAACCACTGGATGGTGCAAATGCACAGTGTATAAGCTTTTTAATTCAACTGTGGCAATTAGTGATCGAGAGGAAAATAAAAACAGAACAGAGCAACTTAGTGCAACACAATGAGTTACTTTTTACAGCCTGTTACATAGGGAATATACTAAAAGTGGAACACAGGTGAAATGCTATACAAATAGAATGGCTGGAAGTAATCAGCAGGTCAGGCAGCAACTACAGAGAGAGAAAGAGTTAATAGGCAGGATGCTCCGTGCATCCCTGTGGCTTATTTCGCGGCAACGATTGGAAGATCCTGCCGCTGTCAACATGGTTTCCTGTTCTGGTCACGGTCAGCGGGAAAGGTCGGAACATTGCAGCCAACCTTTCAGATCTTTGGAAATAGGGGGCTGAATTCACCAACGCCGATGTGGGAACCGTGGTGCTTTATGACGCCAAAATCGGTGCCGAACCTTCAGCGATCCTGCGACCGTTGAGGGGCTACCAGCCGCGCCAGATAATACCCCCCGGATCCCATGATGTAAACGGCTGGAGAATGGCCGGGTCCGTGTCTGTGCATGCACATGGCAACGACTTGCAGCGGTCACGCCATAAAACATGGCGCCGGCCGTGCGCAGACCTGCCATATACTTCCCTCCAGGCCACGCCTGGCCACCCTCCACCAGACCCCCGGCCAGCAGCACAGCTCTCGGCTGACTGTGGCGATGCTAGACATAGTCCGTAGCCGCACACGACTCTCGTGCGGTCGGGAACGTGGCCCATCAGGGGCAGAGTATCGGGGGAGGGCCTTCAGGTGACAAGCCAATGTCGTTCCAATGGCGTGCGCCGTGCAACGCGATGAGGCCATTTCGGAGGGGTCGGACGACAAACCGGTGCCGCTCTCGATTAGGGCGTCTGAAGGGATTCTCCGCCCGATCGCCGATTATGATCGGTGAATCCTGCCCAGGAGCTGGAGTAGGCCATTCGGTCCATCGAGCCTGCAGTAAGTTCATGGTTGAGCTGACTGTAGCCTTTCTGCCTATTGTCCATAATGTCTCCCTTGTCAACCAACAATCTATCTAAATTAGCCTTGAATATATTCAATGACCCAACCTCTCACTGCTCTCTGTGGAGAATTCCAAAGACTTTTCTTTATTTAATTTGGCCTTAGTGTTTTTTTTTATACCAGAGCTTTCGGTAATGGATATACTCTCCACAAATATTGATGATATCCAGCTTCGACAGTACAAACGAGCTGTTGCATATGGCACGTGCACATATACATATTAACCTTAAAGTTCGGTTTTTAACTATCCGTGAATGTTTTTGAGCACCAATTTCCCTAAACGGATGCAAAGAACAAACAGTACAACACAGGAACAGGCCCTTCGGCCCTCCAAACCTGCATACCCAGTCCATCAATATAATGGGAGGCAGGTGTAAAGCTATTAAAGGTTAATGAAAAAGATTATCGTGAATAACCAGTTAGTAAAACTTACCAATAATTTTAAAAAAGTGAACCACTCAAACTACTCAAAACATGTTTTAAAAATACAAATCTGCCAACTTTTCTCAGTAACGGAAATTTCTGATGTTCCAAGTATGGTCTTAAAATATATATATTTTTATAAATTTAGAGTAGCCAATTATTTTTCTTTTACAATTAAGGGGAAATTTAGCGTGGCCAATCCATCTAACCAGCACATCTTTTGGGTTGTGGGGGTGAAACCCAAGCAGGCAAGGGGAGAATGTGCAAACTCCACACTGACAGTGACCCAGTTAAAATATATTTATAAATAAAATGTACCAATTTCACAATAGCTTCATTAAACTGACCTCTCTCTCTTCTGTATTTTAATGCTTTGCTTATCTTTCACTTTAAGATTCATTCTGTTCTTAAAGCCTGTGCATTCGGAGCATGTGCAGTTGCCAAAATACCTAGGACACATCAGTAGGCTTCTGAATTAAACCAGAAACATGTCTCAAGCTTATCCTGTGAGTAATGAGAGCTTATTTGTTTTATTTCCAGAAACTTTGAAAGAAAATGGAGATTGGAATCTCAGAACTTAATTTCAGGCAAGCTCTCATTTCAAACATTAACCAACAGCTGCCCTTTTTTCCATAATATACAGCTTGCAGGTGGACATTGCATGCGGTTAACAGCAACTGTGGTTTCCTTTGACAGTTAAGTTACAATAGTTTTATGAAGGATGTGTTTGCTTTATCTGAGTTGAAAGGTCAAAGCGGATTTCAGTTTGTTTTTCCAGGTGGTTCAAACCTAGCTGAAGGACTAGTTTGAATTACTGATGGGTTTCTGTTCATGCAAACCATTTACCGTCATATGATGGTTGAAAATTCAGGTTAAAAAAGAATCCTTCTGAACCAGCCTCTGAACAATCAGACAACCCAAAAACATATCCAATAACTTTAGTTGGATATTTCTGCGGCTGAAGTTACGACAAGTTGGTTTCTCACTACACTTTCAGTATGTAAAGGTAAAGTCGCCATTGTCCCACATATCCATAGGCTGTGCTAACCTTTGAGGGGGGAGAGCTGACTGGTGGCGATTTAACCTGAGGTTCATCACACCTCAGGTGAGGGACAAGGTTGAGACGGTGGGCTTTGTGAGGGCCACGAAGAATCCAGCACGAGTGGTAGGATAGAAAGAAATAAGCATTTGTTTACAATAACATATTTATACATAACAGCAGCAGTAACTCCCTTGCTGCTCACTCCTCTCTAGCTGGTTCCAAACTGGCCAGCTCTATTTATGCAGGGAGTCTGCTAATGATTTCTCCGCCCCCCCCTCATTGGGGAAGCTCATACTCCCACAGGATTGTGGGATTGTCATTAGTCCCCAGCCAATGGTAAGCAGGCAGGTTATAACAGGGACCATGGACGGAATTCTCCGACCCCCCGGGGAACAGACGGGATAAATGTGTGATGGTACAACCCTGCTGGTACATTCTCTTTTTTAAAATATATTTTTATTCAAATTGTTAGCATATTTTTTAATAAACATTTTATTGAGGTATTTTTGGTTTTACAACAACAAAATAAACAATGTACATGAGTCTATAAACATAGTGCAAATGCCTGCTTCCTCCCTTGCAGGTCCCACCTTTATTAACCCCCTAGCTAAACTAACCCCCCCTTCTGTTGACGATTAATTTTCCGCAAAGAAGTCGACGAATAGTTGCCACCTCCGGGGGAACCCTAACAATGACCCTCTCAAGGCGAACTTGATTTTCTCCAAACAGAGAAAGCTAGCCATGCCAGATAGCCAGGTCTCCGACTTCGGGGGCTTTGAGTCCCTCCAAGCTAATAGTATCCGTTTCCGGGCTACCAGGGAATCAAAGGCCAGAACATCTGCCTCTTTCTCCTCCTGGATACCCGGATCTTCCGACACCCCAAAAATTGCCACCTCCGGACTCGGTGCCACCCTTGTTTTTAACACCGTGGACATGACATCTGCAAACCCCTGCCAGAATCCCCTAAACTCTGGGCATGCCCAGAACATGTGGACATGGTTCGCTGGCTCCTCTCCGCATACCTTGCGCACCTATCTTCTACACCAAAGAACCTGCTCAGCCGGGCCACTGTCATGTGCAGCCGGTGAACGACCTTAAACTCTATCAGGCTGAGCTTGGTGCATGTTGTGGACGCGTTGACTCTACTCAACACATCTGCCCAGAGACCCTCCTCTATCTCTCCTCCTAACTCCTCTTCCCACTTGCGTTTCAGCTCCTCAGTCTGCGTATCCTCTGACCCCATGAGTTCCTTATAGATGTCAGAGACCTCGCCTTCTCCCACCCACACTCTGGAAACTACCGTGTCCTGTATCCCACTTGGTGGTAGGAGCGGGAAGGTTGAAACCTGTCTACGTAGGAAGTCCCGCACCTGCAGGGACCTAAATTCATTTCCCCTCGCCAATACAAATTTCTCCTCCAGCCTCATGAAGCTAGGAAAGCACCCCTCTGTAAACATATCCCCCACCCTCTCAATCCCTGCCCTCTGCCATTTCCGAAACCCCCTGTCCATCCTTCCCGGGGTAAACTGGTGATTATTACAAATTGGAGACCAGACTGATGCTCCCTCTGCTCCCACATGTTCCTCCATTGCCCCAGACTCTCAGGGCCACCACCACCATGAGGCTGGTGGAGTACTGTGCCGGCAGGAACGGCAGAGGTGCCGTTATCAACAGCCCCAAACTGGTCCCCTTACATGAAGCTGCCTCCATACGCTCCCACACCGATCCACCCCCACCACCCACTTCCTGATCATGGCTATATTCGCCGCCCGATAGTAGTTACTGAAGTTTGGCAGTGCCAGCCCGCCCTCCCCCGGCTCTGCTCAAGCATCCCCTTCCTACTTCCGGTGGTGGCGATGCGTAGCTAAGCCGCACGTTCGGCAGCTCCCGCTTTTTTCAGACTTTCGGGCTCTTTTAAGAGCCCGCAACGGCGCTGTTTTAACTTTTCCCGGGGGGGGGGGGAAACACAGCCAGTGTGCCCAGCGGCTGGTGGATGAACTGGACTCGCAGTGGAGCGGTCCAAAAGTCGGCTTTACAGCAGAGGAAGGCGAGAGGCAGAAAAAGCAAGATGGCGGCGGGCGGGGAAGCAACAGCAGCGTGGCAGCAGTGGGCGCGGGAGCAGCAGGAGCTGATTCAGCGCTCCTTCAAGGAGCTCAAAGCTGAGATCTTGGATCCGTTTAAGGCCTCGCTGGACAAGCTGGTGGCGACTCAGATGGCCCAGGCCGTGGAGATTCGGGAGCTGCGGCAAAAGGCTTCGGACAACGAGGATGAGCTTTTGGGCCCTGATGGGTGCGGGGCGTTTCGTGGTCCCCTGGAGCTGGAGGGCGCCCATTGAGTGCTGCAGCGGAAGCCGAGGCCGAACGAGCCGCCCAGGGCGGTACTGGTCCGTTTTCACCGCTTGGTCGACCGGGAGTGCGTGTTGAGATGGGCGAAGAAGGAAAGGAGCAGCAGGTGGGAGAACACGGACGTTAGGATTTTTCAGGCCTGGAGCGCGGAGGTGGCGAAGAGAAGGGCTGGCTTCAATCGAGCGAAGGAAGTGCTTCATAGGAAGGGGGTGAAGTTTGGCCTTCTACAGCCGGCTCGCCTCTGGGTCACTTACAAGGACCGCCAGCTCTATTTTGACTCTCCGGAGGAGGCCTGGGCTTTTGTCCAGGCAGAGAACTTGGACTCGAACTGAGGACTGGGGGGCTGGTGAAAAATGTACTTTGTTTGGAGGCTTTGCCCTCCTGGGTATCCTGTCGTTTATATTGGCTGTGTTTGCTGATTGATGTTGCCTGTTCGTTTTCGCTATTTTGGTTTTTTCGGGGTTGTTTTCTGGGCTGTTGTTTATTTACTGTGGTGTTTTTTTTGTTTGTCCACTGGTGGGTTGGGGAGTAGTTTGGGGTCCCGATGGGTCATGTGTCCGTCTTTTTCCCACGTGTTGGGTCGAGAGGCGGGGCTCGGGTTGGAAGCACGGGCTTTCTTCCTGCGCCGGAGGAATTGGGGGCGGGGGCGGCACTGGTAGGGAGGGATTGGTGGCTGTGTTGCATCGGGGGGGGGGGCCATGGTTATGGCAGGAGTAGCCGGGGTCAGCAGAAGTCAGCTGACTCACGGAAGCACAATGTTAGGGGTAACGCAGCTAGGGGGGGCCCTAGCTTGGGGGGGGGGGTGGGGGTGTTTGACGGGAGGAAGTAGGGGGGGTTACCGGGTTGTTGCTGCAGGGACTGTGAGGGAATGGATGGTGAAGGGGGGGGTTGGGAGAAGGGTCTGCCGCCGTGCGGAGCGGGCTTGGGGGGTTCCCTGGGTGCGTGGCGGGTTGAGGAAGAGAAATGGCTGATCGGCGTAGGGGGAGGGGGATGGCCCCCATGTTTGGCTGGTCACATGGAACGTGAGGGGGCTGAATGGTCCGGTGAAATGATCCCGGGTCTTGGCTCACTTAAGGGGGTTGGGAGCGGATGTGGCTATGCTCCAGGAGACGCACCTTAGGGTTACGGATCAGGTGAGGCTAAGGAAAAGTTGGGTGGGGCAGGTGTTTCACTCGGGGCTTGATGCTGTTGCTCGTTATGGGTGAGTGTGCTTTACACTCAATTTGGCTCTGTTTCGTTCCTTAGCTCTAGAGTCGCCAGGTATCGTTAAGATACCGCCACAAGTTTCAAGTTCAAGTTCAGACCAATAACTCAAAACACCAGTTAGTAAGTTCAAACAAGATTTATTATAATAAAGTTATCTACTAATTGTGCATATAAAACTACAAGACTAGGCTAATCCTACCACTAACAGGCCAATACTTATCTGGAATAAGGGAACTGCCGGATCAGGGAACAACGGCCTCTTGCTTTGTCCTGGATCCGCAGGCTTCCAGTCGGTGTGGACTAAAGGGGTCCGGAGTGTCTACTCTCGTAGCGTGCGTTGTATGACACTTACATGATGGTGGCTGCTGTTGGCCAGGCCTCTCCTTCTCAAGGTTCTTCGAGAGCTACTAAGATGTTCTGCTCGGAGGGCCGGCTAAGAGAGCTAATCAGTTCTGGTACCTGTCTTTTATAGGTCCCAGGGGCTTTGTCTCCTTCAGGGCAGACCCTCTATAAACCTGCAATCGATTGGGTCTCTTCCCAATCGATTGATTTGAATTTCCCCAATAACGGGGCTGTCCCTCGATCACCGGCCGATTCCTTACACTTTATTGGTCCCCTTTGTCTTAGACTCTACTGGCGCCGGAATGTCTGGCCTTCCATAGAATGTTTAACTGTTGTGTCCATTGTGCCTGGGAATCACCGTAAATCGCTTCATTAATATGCGCAGCTTGTTAGTTACAATTCTGTCGGGTTTCTGTGGCAGCTAGAATACAGGGGATTCGGCAGACTGCTGGTTTCTTTGCCAATGTCCATTTTACCCTGCAATCTTTGCGTTCTTCCATTTTGTGTGAGAAAGTGGCCAACCCAGGTGGCTACAATGCGAAGAACCGTGGGGTGGCAATTTTGGTGGGTAAGAGCCTGTCGTTCGTTGCGTCCAAAGTGGTGGTGGATAGTGCAGGTCGATATGTGATGGTGAGTGGGAGACTTCAGGGGGAGCGGGTGGTCTTGGTTAATGTTTATGCCCCCAACTGGGACGATGCGGGCTTCATGCAGCGAATGCTGGGCCTGATCCCGGACCTGGAGACAGGGGGATTGATCCTGGGTGGGGAATTTAACATGGTGCTGGATCCGGCTCTGGACCGCTTGAAGTCTAGGACGGGCAGGAGGCCGGCAGCGGCCTCGGTGCTGAGGGGGTTCATGGATCAGATGGGGGGGGGGGGGGGTGGGTGGATCCTTGGAGGTTTTTGAAGCCGGGGGGTAGGGAGTTCTCCTTTTTCTCCCATGTTCATACGGCGTACTCCCGGATTGATTTTTTTTTTTTTGCTTAGCAGGGCGCTAATCCCGAGAGTAGTGGGGGCGGAGTATTCGGCGATAGCCATTTCTGATCATGCCCCACATTTAGTGGATCTGGAGCTGGGGAGGGGAAGGATCAGCTCCCGCTGTGGAGGCTAGATGTGGGGCTTTTGGCAGAGGAGGAAGTGTGCGGGCGGATCCGTAGGGGCATAGAGGGGTATCTAGAAACCAATGATAACGGGGAGGTGCAAGTTGGGGTGGTTTGGGAAGCGCTAAAGGCAGTTGTCAGAGGGGAGCTGATATCTATTCGGGCACACAGGGAGAGTGAGGAGATGGCCGAGAGGGAGAGGCTGGTGGAGGAAATGGTAAGGGTGGATAAGAGATATGCAGACACCCCGGAGGAGGGGCTTTTGAAAAAGCGGCGCAATCTCCAAGCGGAATTTGACATTTTAACCACCCGTAAGGCAGAGGCGCAGTGGAGGAGGGCACAGGGGGCGGTGTATGGGGCAGTGTATGAGTACGGGGAAAAGGCAAGTCGGATGTTGGCTCACCAGCTCCGGAAGCGGGAGGCAGCTAGAGAAATTGGGGGAGCCACAAATGCAGGAGGGAACTTGGTGCGGGGTGGAAAGGACATCAATGGGGTGTTCAGTTGGAGGAGCTGGTGGAGGCGTTGGGAAGTATGCAGAGGTGCTGAAGATACTTGAGGAGTTTGGGGACTTTTCGGGCAATAAGCTCAATGTGGGGAAAAGTGAGCTGTTTGTCCTGCACCCGGGGGATCAGGAGAGGGAGATAGGTGAACTCCCGTTGAAGAGGGCTGAGAGGAGCTTTAGGTATCTTGGGGTCCAGGTGGCTAGGGACTGGGGGGCCATGCGTAGGCTTAACTTTTCGAGGCTGGTGGGGCAGATGGAGGAGGAGTTTAAGAGGTGGGACACGCTACCGCTTTCGTTGGCGGGCAGGGTCCAGTCGATTAAGATGACGGTGCTCCTGAGGTTTTTGTTTCTTTTCCAGTGCCTCCCCATATTGATCCCAAAGGCTTTTTTCAGAAGGGTGAATAAGTCGATTCTAGGGTTCGTGTGGGTGTGGAAGGCCCCGAGAGTAAGGAGGGTATTTTTGGAGTGAAGAAGGGAGGTAGGGGGCCTGGTGCTACCCAACCTGTGTGGATATTATTGGGCGGCGAACGTGGCAATGATTCGCAGGTGGGTGACGGAAGGGGAGGATGACGCATGGAAGAGATTGGAGGTGGCGTCCTGTGCGGGTACGAGTCTGGATGCCTTGGTGACGGCCCCACTTCCACTCCCCCCGGCAAAGTACTCTACAAGTCCGGTGGTGGTTGCGTCCCTTAAAATCTGCGGACAGTGGAGGCGGCATAGGGGGGAAGTGAAGGCCTTAGTTTGGGCCCCGATACGGGGCAATCACCGTTTTGCGCCGGGGAAAACAGGTGGGGGATTTGGGAGTTGGCACAGGGCACGCATCAGACAGTTTGGGGACCTCTTCCTCGATGGGAAGTTCGCGACTCTGGAGGAGCTGGTGGGGAAGTGGAACCTCCCCCCTGGGAACGCTTTTAGGTATATGCAGATCAGGGCATTTGTTAAGAGGCAGGTGGCGGAGTTTCCGCGGCTGCCACCAAGGGGGGTGCAAGATAGGGTTCTTTCGGGGACGTGGGTCGGTGAAGGAAAGATCTCGGCTATTTACCAGTGATGAACCATCGCTTGAACGCGAGACGAGTTGCTGTACAAAAGTAGGCTTTAATAAGCTAGATGTTAGCCCTGCGGTTGACTACAGTAAATGGACGACCGCTGGGCGTACTGGGTATTTATACCTCACCCTGGAGGCGGGGTTAACTCAGCCTCTCGACCAATTGGGGAGCCGTCACATGACTGGTCTCAACCAATCAGTCGAGAGGCACATGACCGACCAGGGCCAATGGTAAGCCGGTGTTCTGCACCAGTGGCAGGCAGCTATTTAATCATACCACCACAACCAGCTGATGCAGGAGGAGGAGGAGGCCTCAGTAGAAGAGCTCAAAGCAAAGTGGGAGGAAGAGCTAGGGGAAGAGATTGAAGATGGAACGTGGTCAGACGCCCTAGAGAGGGTGAATTCCTCCTCCTCTTGCGCACGGCTCAGCCTAATTCAGCTGAAGGTGCTGCATAGGGCTCACATGACAGGGGCAAGGATGAGCCAGTTCTTCGGAGGGGAAGACAGGTGCGGGAGGTGTTCGGGAGCCCCGGCGAACCACACCATAATGTTCTGGGCTTGTCCGGCCTTGGAGAGGTTTTGGAAGGGGGTAGCGGGGACTTTGACGGAAGTGGTCGGCTCTAGGGTCAAGCCGGGCTGGGGGCTCGCGATCTTTGGGGTAGCTTCGGAGTCGGGAGTGCAGGAGGCGAGAGAAGCCGGCATTAAGGGCAGCACGGTGGCATGGTGGTTAGCATAAATGCTTCACAGCTCCAGGGTCCCAGGTTCGATTCCCGGCTGGGTCACTGTCTGTGTGGAGTCTGCACGTCCTCCCCGTGTGTGCGTGGGTTTCCTCCGGGTGCTCCGGTTTCCTCCCACAGTCCAAAGATGTGCGGGTTACGTGGATTGGCCATGCTAAATTGCCCGTAGTGTCCTAAAAAGTAAGGTTAAGCGGGGGGTTGTTGGGTTACGGGTATAGGGTGGATACGTGGGTTTGAGTAGGGTGATCATTGCTCGGCACAACATCGAGGGCCGAAGGGCCTGTTCTGTGCTGTACTGTTCTATGTTCTATTCTGGCCTTTGCGTCTCTAGTAGCCCGGCGCAGGATTCTGTTACAGTGGAGGGATACGCGGCCCCCGAGTTCGGAGGCCTGGATCAACGACATGGCTGGGTTAATCAAGTTGGAGAGGATTAGGGGTCGGTACAGGGGTTCTTTCGGCGGTGGCAGCCCTTTCTCGACTTCCTGGCGAAGGGGTAGAGAGTGGTCAGTCTCAGCAGCAACTTGGGGGGGCGGGGGGTGGGTGGGTTTGGGGATGGTTAGGGGGTTTGTTTTTGCGGCGGTGGGTATGCAATGTTTTTATTTTCTTCTTTCTTGTATTGCTGTTGGTGTTTTGTTATTATTTATTTTGGGGGGGTGAGTTCTTTTTTGTGTTGGTGTGGAAACACGCCTTGTTTGTTTTAAAATTGTGGGCAGAAAATTTGTTATTGAAAAACTTGAATAAAAATTATTTTTTAAAAAAAGCATCCCCTTCCTTACTCGCATGGTCTTGCCCGCCCAAACAAAGCCAGTGATCACTTTGTTAACCTGTTTAAAAAAGGACCGTGGAATAAAGATGGGGAGACACTGGAATACAAACAGGAATCTCGGAAGGACCGTCATCTTCACCATCTGGACCCTCCCAGCTAATGACAACGGGAGCGCGTCCCACCTTTGGAAATCATCCTTCCTTTGATCTACTAATCGGGCCAGATTAATTTTGTGTAACCGTTCCCATTCCCGCGCCACTTGGATGCCTAGATACCTAAAGCTTCCCCCTACCATTCTAAACGGCATTTCCCCCAGTCGCCTCTCCTGTCCCCTTGCCTGGATCGCAAACATCTCACTTTTCCCTATATTTAGTTTGTACCCGGAAAACCGGCCAAATTCCCCCAGAATCCTCATGATTTCTTCCATCCCCTCTGCTGGGTCCAATACAATTTGTCTGCGTAAAGCGAGACTCTGTGTTCCACTCCGCCCTGGACCAGCCCCTTGAAGCTCTCAGTGCAATTGCCAATGGCTCGATAGCTAATGCGAACAACAGTGGGGAGAGGGGACAGCCCTGTCTCGTCCCCTGATGCAGCCTAAAATAGTCTGATGTTGTCCTATTCATCCGTAAGCTCGCCACAGGAGCCTGATACAGCAACCTGACCCAGTCAATAAAGCCCCACCCAAATCCGAACCGTCCCAGTACCTCCCACAGATATTCCCATTCTACTCGATCAAAGGCCTTCTCTGCGTCCATTGCGACCACTGCCTCCACCTCCCTACCTTCTGGGGGCATCATGATCACATTTAACAACCTTCTTACATTGGCCACCAACTGCCTTCTCTTAACAAACCCCGTCTGGTCCTCCCCAATCATGCCTGGAACATAGTCTTCAATCCTAGAGGACAAAACTTTGGCCAGCAGTTTGGCGTCCAAGTTCAACAGGAATATTGGACTGTAGGACACACACAGCTCCGGGTCCTTGTCCCGCTTCAGGATCAGTGAGATCGTGGCCTGTGACATCATCGGGGGGGGGGGGGGGGGGAAGCACCCCTCTCTCCCTTGCCTCATTGAATGTCATCATCAACATTGGCCCCAATATCCCAGAGAACTTTTTATAGAACTCCACTGAGTACTCAACCGGCCCCGGGGCTTTACCCGACTGCATGGACCCTCAGCCCCTCTGCTATCTCTTCGATCCCGATCGGGGCCCCCAGCCCTTCTACCAGCTCCCCGTCCACCTTCGGGAAATTCAGCCTCCCCAGGAAGTGCCTCATCCTCTCCTGCCCAAGTGGGGATTCTGATCCGTGCAGCCAACTATAAAACTCCTTAAATGCCTTATTCACCCCTGCTGAGTCTCCTACCAGGTTCCCGTCTCCATCCTTTACTTTCCCTATCTCCCTGGCTGCCTCCCTCTTTCTAAGCTGTGTGCAAGCATTCTACTCAAATTTTTAGCATTTTAACATTTAACAAAACAGGGCGGCACGGTAGCACAGTAGTTAGCACGGTTGCTTCACAGCTCCAGGGACCCCGGTTCGATTCCAGGCTTGGGTCACTGTCTGTGTGGAGTCTGCACGTTTTCCCCGCGTGGGTTTCCTCCGGGTGCTCCGGTTTCCTCCCACAAGTCCTGAAAAACGTGCTTTTTAGGTGAATCGGACATTCTGAATTCTCTCTCAGTTTACCCAGGCAGGTGACCTAGTGTGGCGACTAGGGGATTTTAACAGTAACTTCATTGCAGTGTTAATGTAAGCCTACTTGTGACACTAATAAAGATTATTATTATTCCAAAACAAAAACATTATACCCCAAATACAGTAAACCCTGTAAACCCTGCACCAACCCTCTCCCTCCAAAAGTTGACGGTAACCAACTCTCCGAAATGCAAAATAAGCAAACCCCATTTCTTATGGGACCCCTCATTTGCCCCCGCTTAGGGCAAATTTCTCAAGGTGCGAGAACTCCATTAGATTCCCAGCCACGTTGAGGCGCAGGGTGGAGAAGCTGATCTCTACCCCAACAGAACCACCTGTGAGAGATCAAGGTGAAGGCTGAAACATCTGCCCCGCACCCACCTACAACTCCAACAGGTCTGAATATGGCTCCCAGGGGACTCGGTTCAAAATCCACATGCAGGATCGCTGACCTTCAAAATTTCCCCAACCTTGGGCAGGATCAGAACATATGCACATGATTAGCTAGCCCCCTCCCACACCATTCACAAGTGTCCTCCACCCTCTCAAACAGCCTTGACTTCATCAAGTGCACCATGTGTACCACCTTCAACTGTATCAACCCCAGCCTCGTGCATGAGGTTGAGGCATTCACCCTCCACAGCACCTCCCTCCTCCAGTGACAACCCCAACTCTGCCTCCCACCTGGCCTTAACCCCCTCCATAGACACCTCGTCCTCCCATAAATCGCCGAGAAGGCCCACCCTCCAGCCCCATTATCGACAGCAGCACCTTCAGCAACGAGGAGGCAGGTTGGAAAAACCTGTTGTAGGGAAAAATCCCTTGTGCCAGTGCATTCAAGAGGTCGAGTCTCAAGGCAAGGTTCAAAGCGTTTTTATTGTATTGTACAAGTTCTGAAGTCCTTCAGGGAGACCCACGCAGCCAGCTCCTAACAATGGCTTGACCAGGGTGATCTCGCCGATATGCAGACGAGGTTCAATATTTATAGAGAGTACAAGCATTTGCAAGGTTCTGGCGGGCTTTTGCCGTTTTGCATTTGAATAGTACAGATAAATAGTACAGATACATGGGGCGCGATTCTCCGCCCCCCACGACGGGTCGGAGAATAGCGGGAGGGCCTTCCCGACATTTTTCCCGCCCTCCCGCTATTCTCCCCCCCCCCCCCCGCCCAACTCCCGACACGAATCGCTGCCGCCGTTTTTTTACGGCCGGCAGCGATTCACAGCTGATAGATGGGCCGAAGTCCCAGCCCTTTACGCTGTTTTTACGAACGGCAAACAGACCTGGTCTGGCCGTTCGTAAAAACGGCGGGAACAACTCGCTTTTTATAACCATGGCACCGATTGGCACGGCAGTACCACGGCCGTGCCAACGGTGCCATGGGCCCGCGATCGGTGGGCACCGATCGCGGGCAGCGGGCCCGATGCCCGCGCACTATTTCTCCTTCCGCCGCCCCACAGTATCCATTCGCGGGGCGGCTGAGGGGCATCCCGGCCCGCGCATGCGCGGGTTTCGCGCAAATACGCGATGACGTCATCCGCGCATGCGCGGGTTGGAGTCTTCCAATCCGCGCATGCGCAGCTGACGTCATATGACGCGTCAGCCGGCGCTAACTCCGGCAAGCGGGCTTAACGAAATTCGTTAAGCCCGTGATGCCGGAGCTTACGGCGTCGGGCTGCTAGCCCCGACCGGGGACCAGAATCGGTTTCCGGTCGGGAAGGGGCGTGCTGGCGTCAAACCCACCCGGGTTTGACGCCAGCCTTACGATTTCTCCCGTTTTGGGAGAATCGCGCCCATGATTTCACGGGCTTCCTGACTCTGACGTCAATGTCTCGTTATCTGCTTGGTTTCAATAGGTGTTCCCTTGACTTACAATGGGGTCCCATTATCTCTATGCTGTACCTTGATTAGGTGTTGAGTGTGGTTCCTGGGTTAACCTGGGAATCTATTGTGTCAGCCTCCTGTTTGATAGGATTTGTGTCTGTGTGTAAAACTAATCTAATCAATATATTTAATCCTTAGGTTTCTTTTGTCTACCTGGGTCATTTTGGTTTTACAATATTTCATTTTATAACATTTCATTTTATAAGTCTTAGTTTTAATCAAAATATATATATATCTGCCCCACTATCAGGGTCTTGACTCGCAGATATCCCGATCTTCTGGCCATGGTGCCGTTTTAAGATGCAGCTTCGTGCTGTTGCTAGTCAGATTATAGATTCTCCATTTCGTTCGGAAAAGGTTTCTCAGCTGTGCAAAAATGGGATTCAAACGAATGCCCATCCCTTTACATCATAAATGGTGCCAATCAGTCCAATAAATGAAGAATGCTTTGATGATGTAAATATTAATACGAATCCAATATAGCCTTAAAAAATGTCCTACTTCAGACCTTTTTCGCAAAGTCCCACACCTGCATATAACGGAAACCCTTCTTACGCGGAAACCCAAACTAGCCCCTTAACTCCTCCAAGCTTCCGAACCACTCCTTGAAAAACAAATCCTTCATCTCCTTCACGCCTCTCTCTTCTCATCTCCGAACCATCCTCCCCAGCTCAAATCCATGGTTCCCCTGGATCGGCATCATTCTCGGCCTCGTTCCCAACCTAAAATGCTGCCGAAAGTTCCTCCAAATCTTCAATGTGGCAACCACCACAGGACCATACTTCCTTGAGGCAAACAGAAGTTGTGCTATCACCAGAGCCGTAACCCTGACCCCCTACAATGACCCACCTTCATCCTCACCCATAAAGCCTCCGCCTCCCTACTCCAGCCCACACCTTCTCTGCGTTCACCTCCCATTGATAATACAGAAAGTTCTGAAGGCTCAACCCCCCCCCCCCCCCCCCACACCACCACCAACCCGACTGCCAGCCCCTCTGAAATGCCGCCCTCCTTATCCTGGCCAACGTCTCTGCCCAAACATTCGACGATGTGGAGATACCGGCCTGAGGAAGGAGCAGTGCTCCGAAAGCTCGTGTTTGAAACAAACCTGTTGGACTTTAACCTGGTGTTGTAAGACTTCTTACCAAACATACGACAACCAGCCTGTCCACCCCCTTAAAAACGACTTCGGCAAAAATACCAGTAGGCACTGATATAAGAATAAAAACTGTGTAAAAATGTTCACCTGACCAGACAGAGCCAAGGGAAGACTGTCCGTCCCACCTCAATAACTCCACTCTCACCCTCCCGACCTGACTCGTAATGTTCAGCTATGGAGCTGTGCCCAATCTTGAGTCACCTGCATCTCAAAGTACCTGAAATGGGTTGTTGCCACCCAAAATGCCGCCCCTGCCACTCCAACCCCCATCCTTGGAAAAGACGTCACAAAATACTCGCTTTTTCCCCCAACATGTATTCTGAAAACGCCACGAATCTCATAAGCAGCCCACTGAAGAGCTTGGGTCTGAAATATATAACAGCAGATCATCTACGTACAGAGACACCCCGTGCTCCCCCAATACCCCCACTATCCCCTTCCATTATTCCGAGAATCTCAGCGCAATGGCCATGGGCTCTTTCGCCAGGTCAAACAGAAGGGGGTAAATGGGACATCCCTACCTCGTTCCCCGATGCAGTGGAAAGAACCCTGAATTCATATCATTTGTTCGCACACACCCCATCGGATCCTTATACAACAATTTCACCCACGCCAGAAACTTCCGCCAAATCTCAAACTTCTCCAACACTGAAAACAGATAGATCCACACCACCCGATCAAACGCCTTCTCCACATCCAACGCCACCACTACCTCCAACACCCTTTCTTCTGCCGGAGAAAGCACCACATTTAGTAGCTGCCACACATTCGACGACAAGTGCGGGGCAGCACGGTAGCACAAGTGGCTAGCACTGTGGCTTCACAGTGCCAGGGTCCCAGGCTCGATTCTCCACTGGGTCACTGTCTATGTGGAGTCTGCACATTCACCCCGTGTCTGCATGGGTTTCCTCCGGGTGCTCCAGTTTCCTCCCACAGTCCAAAGACGTGCAGGTTAGGTGGATTGGCCATGATAAATTGCCCTAAGTGTCCAAAAGGTTTAGGAGGAGTTATTGGATTATGGGGATAGGGTGGAAGCAAGGGCTTAAGTGGGTCGGTGCAGACTTGATGGGCCGAATGACCTCCTTTGGCACTGTATGTTCTATGTTCATGTTCATGACAACTGCCTACCCATGATGAACCCTGCCTGATCCTTCCCAATCACCTTCGGAAGACACTCCTCCATCCTCAACCCAACACCTTCGCCAGTGTCTTGGCATCCACATTCATTAGAGATATGGGCCTATATGACCCACACTCCACAGGACCCTATCCTTTTTAAGCAACAATGAAATGGATGCCCGACCTATTGTTTTCGGCAAAGGCTCTCCTAACCATCGCATCCTCAAACATTTCTACCAACAGCGGGAAAGCCATCCAGTCAAGGCGTCTTACCCATCTGCATCTTCCCTACTACTGCCTGCACTTCTACCACCACTACTGGCTCCTCTAATCCTGCCCTCTCCTTCCCTCCTATCTCCGCCCGGCCACTCGAAAATCTCCCTCATACCCAATGCATCTTCCGGCGCCTCTGACCTATACAGATCCCTGTAAAATTTTTCAAAAACCTTGTTCACCTGCTCCGGCACCACCACCAGCTCACCCGTCCCATCTCTGAACCGAACCATCTCCCTCACTGCTGCTTGCCTGCGGAGCTGGCCCGCCAACTTGCGGCTGGCCTTCTCCCCATGCTCATAAACAACCCCTCCTCACCCTTCTCAGCTGTCGAACCACCTTCTCCATCAACAGTAGATGGAACCTTGCCTGTAACTACAATCTCTTCACCAGAAGATCCGGGTCCTCCGCATACCTCCCATCTACTTCCAAAATCTCCTCTATCAACCGTTGCTGTTTTTCCCTGTCCTCCCTATTCACCTGTGCCTTAAACAAAATAACCTCACCCCTCGCTACCGCCTTCAACGCTTCCCATACCACTGACGGTGAAACCTCCCCATTACGATTAAACCCCACATAATCTTCTATCACCTTCCCCATTTTATACAAAAATTCGAGTCCGGCAACAATCCCACATCCAACCTCCACGCCAGCCTCTGGACCGATCCCTTTCTTCAGGACCACATCCACCCAACGTGGAGCATAGTCCGAGATTACAATTATCGAATACTCTGCCTTCTTCACCCCAGCTAACAGAACCTAAAAGTCGATCCTCGAGTACACCTTGTGCACAGGCGAAAAAAAAACTCCCTGTCCTGCAGATGCAAAAACCTCCACAGGTCCACCCCTCCCTCAAAAAACCCAGCCAATGCTTCCACAGGGTCAGCAAACGCGGCTGGGACCTGTACACCTTCGGTACTTGGAAAGTCCTTTGATAAACACACTGGGGTTAAAATTTAACCTAGGTTGGGCGGCAAAGTGACAGTATCCATTGACATAATAGGGCAATAAGGCAAATGCAGTGCCACGAGAATAATATTGAGTGAAGTGCGACAGCGTGGGCATACCAATGTACTGAGGTGAACTGATGCCAAGATGATGTTCATTCTGTAATGCTCACACCAAGTTACATAAAGTGCTGTTAAAAAT
The DNA here is from genome assembly GCF_902713615.1 of Scyliorhinus canicula. Taxonomy (NCBI): domain Eukaryota; kingdom Metazoa; phylum Chordata; class Chondrichthyes; order Carcharhiniformes; family Scyliorhinidae; genus Scyliorhinus; species Scyliorhinus canicula. The sequence goes on along the minus strand of NC_052154.1, from coordinate 74,564,721 downwards.
ACATTATAAAGCAACATCATGAAATGTCGGTTATAATATAAAACACATTACTGCGGATGCTGGAATCTGAAACAAAAACAGAAAATACTGGACAATTGGAGCAAGTCTGACAGCATCTGTGGAGAGGGAAGGGAGCTAACATTTCGCGTCTGGATGATCCTTTGTCAAAGCTTTGACAAGTAAAGTCTTCTCACACCTGATCCAAGGATCCGATCACAAATGAGGAAGGTTTCACTCTTTCTGCCATCTCAGAGTCCATAAAATCCAGACTGTGCATAAGGAGGCCATTCGGCCCATCGAGTCTGCACCGACCCTCCGAAAGAATATTCAGCCTCGGCCCACTCCCCCACCCTATCCCCATAACCCCACACATTGATCGTGGCCAATCCACCTAAGCTGCATATCTTTGGACTCCACCTCCTTTTCCATCTCCTCCAGGTAACTCTTGTGCTATTCTTCAAAGCAGGATGCCACTCTGGCTGAAGAAGAAGGATGCCAGTGTAATCCTTCTGTTCAGAATCTCCTACAACAGGACCCCTGAAGTTCAATCCTGGAAAGTGTTATCTTGGTTTTGCTCCAGCAATTCTACAGTAAAATGAAGTCTAAGTCAATCAGCAAACCTTTTATGGTAACAGATTACATATCTCTATTTCTTTGTACGCTGATGGTAGCCATTTTGTCAAATAGTTCACTGTACATTGTTGGGTGAGATCATCTTATAGTCTGACATACACCAACCAAAAAATAGTGCCCTTTTGGCAATAGCATCAGGACAGCATTATAAGCCCTCTTTGCACTCTTGAGAATCTGAAGCACACAGTTTCCTAATTTCATAGCGAGTACAGTAATTCAAAAGCAATACCAAGGTAATGTGAAGATGGACGTGATGAGAGGGTGATTGGGTGAGATTGGGTGAGATTGACTGAATTATGATTCTGTTAACTAAATCTCCTGAAACTCCTGTGTTTGTGTACCATGGCATGTGTAACATGTAAAGTGATGCAGTTTTCTTGTCAGTTTCTGTCAGTTTCAACAATGAATTTTCTGATCAGCTTGACTTTTTTTTTAACAATCCTTACTTCATTCATTTTACTTTAAGTTTACAGTATGAAAATAAACCTTCTGTTGTTGTCACTGCGGTTGTGAGTCCAGAGCAAAATTGGAATATATAATTGCCGATTTAATTTCCAGCCGAGTGCTATATATCAGATCCTTTCAAGCCAAACCACACAAACCAATGTGAACCACAAAGTTATTTAAATAATTAGCCATATCTATCTCTTTCACTTTACAGCAACACAGGTTGTCACTCCTGCAGTAAGGTTGGGCCAGACGTTGCTGTCAGGATAATGGTGAAACTAATGGAATACTGATGTGCAAATGCTACAGCAATGTCAGCAAGGGGCAGTGATAAGAAAACAACAAAAAGCTGCCATGTGTGATGTCCTGCACTACCATTACCTTCACTATCTGCCTTATCAAAGCATGGCAGCACTGTGGTTAGCACTGCTGCCTCATGGTGCCATGGACCCAGGTTTGATTCTGACCTTGGGTGACCATGTGGAGTTTGCACATTCTCCCCATGGGTACTCTGGTTTCTTCCAAAGATGTGCAGGTTAGGTGGATTGGGCATGTTAAAATTGCCCCTTAGTGTCCAACAGTTAGCTAGGGTTAGGGGGATGGTGCAGTGGAGTGGGCCTGGGTAGGGTGCTCTTTCTGCACAGTTGGTGCAGATTTGATAGGTTGAATGACCTCCTTCTGGACTGCAGGTATCGATTCTATCTCTGAAGAACTTGCAAAATAGATATAAACTAAATCAATACAGAAAGGTAAGCCTGGTAATTGCAAGTGTAAATAGACTTTTAATTATGCAATAAGAGTTAATTACTGTCTATCAATCGCTTTTGCGCTGAATGTTAACTGTTAAAAGTGTGGTGTCTCATTCCTTCAAGTCATAATTGGTTTTGGAGATTTCAAAAAGTAACATTTTAAATTTGAACTTCTGCTTTTAGGTTTCCTTTTTGTCCTTTTTTCTATTTCTCTCTTGGTTCAACCTTTCCTCTCCTCTCTTCTTTTCTCTACAAGATTTGGTATTTAATTTACTCACTCCAAAAACAAAATTCCTTTTCCATCTTTACACTGTTTACCCTTTGGTCTGATTCATTAAGAACACACACAGTTGCTTGTCCTGTTCATCTAGGTCTTGTTTCCCCCATTGCACTATTATCAAGCCACACTTTCTGTAACTTGTAAAAAAAATGTGTTAACCATGATCTTATTGAATGGTGGAGCAGGCCTGATGGACCAAATGGCGTACTCTTGCTCCTATGTCTAATGATGAACCAAAATGTGCAAGGGCAAATCTAACTAATGGCAAATGCAGTTAGGTGTCCTGCTAAGCCAAACTTAACCTGGTCACATTGTAGTTAATGTGGCACCAATCACTTACTTAACAAACAAAATGTAGCACTACAATAATGCATAATGGATATTGAGAGCCGATTGATATTAAACTGGTCACCAGCAATACTGACTTCACTAAGATAGAACTGGGCCTCTATTTTTTTTCCTGTAACAGGATTGATCAGCGACCAATCCAAGTGAATTACTAAAATAGCAATCCTGGTGATGTCAATACTAGTGAGATCATAGAGAAATAATCTGGCTGAATTGTCATAGAATTGACTGGCAGGGAATGTTTAGGTGGAAAGGTGGGGGTGATGGCAGGGACCCACCATTTGAGATTACCTCACATGCTGTAGAGTTTTAACTTCAGATTTGTGAATGATTTCACTGGTTCTCTGCCTCAAAGCCCAGTTGGATTGAGAGTCAGTCCCTGATGGTTACAGCAACAAATATAAAATTAATCTTTATTTTTGTCACAAGTAGGCTTACATTAACACTGCAGTGATGTTACTGCGCAAATCCCCTAGTTGCCACACTCTGGCACCTGTTCGGGTACACTGAGGGAGAATTCAGTACGTCCAAATTACCTAACAGCACGTCTTTCGGGACTTGTGGGAGGAAACTGGAGCACCCGGAGGAAACCTACACAGACACAGGGAGATCGTACAGACTCCACACAAACAGTGACCCAAGCTGGGAATTGAATCTGGGATGCTGGTGCTGTGAAGTAACGGTGCTAACCACTATGCTACTGTGCCGCCAATCTGGTGAACACAAAAGTGATTCTGTAAACAAAGGTTTTTGTGTATATGGGAATGGGCAGGCATATGGAGTTAGGTTACAGATAGACCATGAATGGCGAACATATGAAATATGAGCAGAAGTCAGTCATGAAGTCCCTTGAGCCTGCTCCGCCATTTGATACGATTATGGTTGATCGGCTTGTGACTCAAGTTCTACATTCCCATCTACCCCCGATAATCTTTGATTATTTTGCCTAACAAGAATCTATCTACCCCTACCTTAAAAATATTCAACAACCCCAAATTCTGAGGCAGAAAGTTCCAAAGGGGCACAACTCTCTGAGGAAAAGACAATCGAATCTCCAGCTCAAAAGGGCGACCCCTAAGTTTAAAACAGTGTCCCCTATTTGATTGAATGGCAGAACAGGCTCCGAGGGTCTAGATAGCCTAGTCCTGTTCCTGTGCTCTATAATCCCATGATCACTATTGTAATCATGGCCATCCCACATTGTGACATTAACAATGCTCCTTGAGTTTAAATAGTGGTTAGTGTTGGAGATCTTAATGTTAAAACTTCAAGGCTTCAATGGGGGTGGGGGGTGATCTTCAGGTTAGGATGTTACGGCTGGAGGGCTATGGGTCAGAACTGTAAAGCCTGAGTTAAGGGCAAGTAAAATACTGCGGATACTGGAAATCTGAAATAAAAACAGAAAATGCTGGAAATACTAATAATAATCTTTATTGTCACAAGTAGGCTTACATTAACACTACAATGAAGTTACTGTGAAAAACCCCTAGTTGCCCCATTCCGGTGCCTGTTCGAAGGAGAATTAAGAATGTCCAAATTACCTAATAGTACGCCTTTCGGGACTTGTGGGAGGAAACCTGAGCACCCAGAGGAAAGCATTGCAGACATGGGGAGAACATGCAGACTCCTCACAGACAGTGACCCAAGCTGGGAATCAAACCTGGGACCCTGGCGCTGTGAAGCCACAGCGCTAACCACTATGCTACCATGCTCAGCAGGTTTGACAGCAATGGTGGAGAGAGAAACAGAGTTGATGATTCAGGTCGTGCCCTTTCATTGATCCCTCAGCTCTGATAAAAGGTCACAATCTAAAACTTTGGGCTGGATTCTCCGCTGGCGAGATGCTCCCTTTTGCCCGCAGCCCGGGAGTTTCCTGACGCCGTGGGGCTGCCCCACAATGGAAAACCCCAATGACCGGCCGGCATAATGGAGCATCATGCTGGCCATCATCAGGGTAAAACAGAAATGTGGCGTGGCGGGGTGGAGAATCCAGCCTGTTAACTTTGTTTTCCTCTCACCACAGATGCTGCCAGAGCTGCTGAGTATTTCCAGCATTTGCTGTTTTTAAAGGGGTGGTTATGCAGATATGGGGGCTGTTTGCGCATTAGATTGCGGAAGATTCGAGCTGACATCCGTGTAGTTACCCTTCACGTTGCCTGCAAGAAGCCACTAACATCGTCAAACTCGAAATGCACTTGGTGCTTTATCTGCGAGCAACGCTGCGGGAGGTCCGCTTACGTTGGGTTCCCAATGCGGTAACTGCGCCCCCTGTGACGGCAGCAGGAACTGCTCCCTCTCTCTGCCCCGCCCACACACACTCGTCCCCCATAGTCACCCACTGCCACGGTGCTGATTGGTCCTCGGGTCTGTCAATCGGAGCTCTCCGTGACCGTGACTGGCTATTCCAGGTGTCAGTCAAACGGGAGGGGGGAGGAGCTGGGGGCGGTTTGGAAACCGGGGATTGTCCGCGGTGTGAGAGGCATTGGAGCGGCGGGGGAGGTGAGGCTGTGCTGGGCCCGACAGCTGGCAAAGGGACCCCGATTGCAGGTTAGTATCGCCGCATCCACCCTCCCGGGGAGGGTGCTTTCGCTGCTGGGAGAGGGGCCTGTTGCACGGCCTGGAGTGAAGGGGCTGCCCGGAGAGTGCAGGCCCCTTGACCGAGAGGGGCAGGAGCCGGGGGCTTGCGCCGGGAAAGAGCTGAGCGTCTCCCTGCTGCCGGAGCGGCCAGGGAGCGAGGCCTGTCCGGCAGCTGCTGCGAGAAGCCTCCTCGTCCCCATCAGTCTGCAGGTTCCCCCTGACAGTGACTGAAAGGAACAGGTTCCTTCACTGGCAAGTCTGGTCAACTTCTTGTTTACTCACAGGGTAGAACTACACATAGTAGATCTTTCAACCACTGTTGTGATTTGTTGCAGTACTTTCTGTACTGTCACCCTATGTGTTTCGGTAACAACTCAATGTGTTGCCCCAATCTTCCACACTCTTTCCCCCCCCCCCCCCCCCCCTACTTTTTAGTGTTTTGAGGGGCTTCTTTAGCTGTCGTGTGTGGTGCTGATAGACTTTTCCATCATTTAATTTATATTCCTTTTTGATGGGGTAGTTGTTTGTAATTAAAGCCGTAGTAGGTAATGCGAACTTGGTCTGGTTGACCTGACAAAGTTTCAAGGGTAGGTTCTTGGTTGTACCTATTATTGAGATGGGGACTAAACTCTGGTTAAGAGAATGCTTGCTTCTTTAGCAGGAATGACAATGGCTGACATTGGAGCTCTTGAAGTATATATTAGTTCTTTTGAATTTATTTTAGTTGGATAAAATGTCTGGCATAATTGTATCAGGGTAAAGCAGTTGATTTTGGAAAACCTCAACTCTGTCTCAAAGGTGAGTTATTGTGGGGTGAGGTGAGTGATAAATAAATGGTGGGATACATTTTTAAAAACTGATTCAAAATGTTTAATGGAAATACATTCTGGTAACAAACAAAAACTCAGCAAGAAAGATCCAGCTATGGCCAAAGAGGGATGTTGAAGATGGTACTAAATTAAACAAGAGGCTTATGATGTTGCAAAGACTATTTGTAAGGCTGAGGATTGATTGACCAGTTTTAGAAAGGGTGGTCAAAAAGTAGATTGAAAATGGAAATCAAGGGCAGCGTGGTGATGCAGTGGTTAGCACTGCTTCATCATGCCACCAAGGCCCCGGGTTCGATCCTGGCACCAGGTCACTGTCTGTGTGGAGTTTGCACTTTCTCCCTGTGTCTGCGTGGGTCTTGCCCCCACAATCCAAAGATGCACAGGGAAGTAGATTGGCCACGTTAAATAGCTGCTTAATTGGAAAAAAGAATTGGGCACTTTAAATTTCAAAATAAAAGGAAAATGATGGAATAAGTAAACTATCCATGAATATAAGGACAGTTTATAAGAGAGTTTGCAAATATATAAAAAGCAAAGTAGCTAAAGTGAACAATGGTCTCTGAAGAGGTCGTGAAAGAAGTAGTCAGAGGGATTCAGGAAATGGAAGAGATGTTGAACAAATACTTTATCCAAATTCACAATAGAAGACACAAATTGCATATCAGAAATAAGGGATAATCAAGGAGCTAATAAGAGCGAAGAATTTGAGATAATCTATATCAGCAGGGAAAAACTTATTGGAGAAACCCAAGAGACTAAAAGCTGTCATTCCCAGGACCTGATGATCTACATCTGAGAGTTCCAAAAGAACTGATGAGGTAGCGGATGCACTGGTGTCATTTTCCAAAATTCTCTAGTTTCCCAGTGGATTGGAAGTCAGCAAATGGTGGCACAGTGGTTAGCACTGCTGCCTCACAGCACCAGGGATCCAGTTTCAATTCTGGTCTTGGGTGACTGTGTGGAGTTTGCACTTTCTCCCCGTGACTGCGTGGGTTTCATCTGGATGCTCCGGTTTCTTCCCACAGTCCAAAGATAATCTTTATTAGTGTCACAAGTAGGCTTACATTAACACTGCAATGAAGTTACTGTGAAAATCCCCTAGTTGCCACACTCCAGCGCCTGTTCGGTACACTGAGGGAAAATTCGGAATGTTCAATTCACCTAATAAGCATGTCTTTCGGGACTTGTGGGAGGAAACCCACGCAGACACGGGAGAACGTGCAGACTCCTCACAGACACTCACTGACCCAAGCCTGGAATCGAACCTGGGTTCCTGCCGCTGTGAAGCCACAGTGCTAACCACTGTGCTACCGTTTTGTCCTGTGCTACTGTGCTGCCCTTGGGAGATGAAAAAAACAGGGGACTACAGGCCACTTAGTTTGATGTCATTCATTGGGAATATGCTTGAATCCATCATTAAGGAAGTCTTAAAAATGTTCGAAGAAAGTCATAGTTTTATCAGACAGGTCAACATGGTTTTATGAAAGCGAAGTTGTGTTTGACACTTTTTTTGCGGATGTAACCTGGTAGGTTAAAGGGGAAGTGTAGACATTAGCATACTGGGATTGTCAAAAGGCATTCGATAAAGTGTTACACAAAAAGTTAAAATGCACGATGAGACTCCAGGAGTTTGTGTAATGAGTTAGCATGGGTGGAGGATTGCTTAATGGGAAGGAAGCAGAGCCTAAGGATAAATGGGTCATTTTAAAATTTCGAGTAGCAAATTTTTTTTTTCTATCTTTGGGTTGTGGGGGTGAAACCCACGCAAACACGGGGAGAATATGCAAATTCCACACAGACAGCGACCCAAGGCTGGGATCGAACCTGGATCCTCAATGCCGTAGGCAGCAGTGCTAACTACTTTGCCACCGTGCTGCCCCATAAATTGATAGGCTGTGACGAGTGGCATGCTGCAAGGATTAATGCTGGGGCCTCCATTGTTTACAACCTATGTCAATGACTTGGGTGAAAAGCCTGACAGTAATGCATCCAAGTTTAGAAGGACTCAAAGCTAGTTGAGAATGTACGTTCTGAGAAGGACACAGGCTGCAAAGTTAAGTAGACTGGTTAAATGAGTGGGTAACAAGATGCCGATAGAGTATAATGTGGGATATGTGAGCTTATTAATTTTGGTAGTGAGAATAGGAAAACAGAATGTGGCGTGAAACTTCCAAATGCTGATGTTCAAAGAGACTTTGGTATTCAACGAATGCAGAAGGTAGGATATGGGTACAGCAATTAGTTCAGAAGGCAAAAGGCATGCTGGCCTTTACGGCTAGAGGATTGAAGTATGTGGATAAGGAAACCTTGCCACAATTGTACAAGACTTTGGTGAGACCACACATGGAGTAATGTGCAATTTTGATTTCTATATTTAAGACAACTTCTTTGGCAATCATGTGCTAATGAGTGTGCTTGTCCACCTAAGAAACGGTTACTTGTCATGGGTTCTATGGGTCCGTGCATGGCTGCTGAGCCTAATCCTAGAGCTGCATCTTTGACCGCACGCTTGGCAGGTGTTTCCGGGAGATGGGGTCGTTCCTTGAACTCTAGATCGCTGGTATTCCTTTCTTGGGCTGCTTTTCCGGGCCTCCTCTTGCCGTTGAGTGTCCTCTAAGAATTGTGCCCCTTCAATCAGGAGGTTCCTCCAAGCAAGTCTCTTCTGAGCAAGGGTATTCCAGAAATTGATGTTTATGTTGCATTTCTTGAGGCATGACTTCAGGGTGTCTTTGAAGCACTTCCTTTGGCTTCTTGGGAGCTTTCCGTGAGCTGGGTGAAGAAGATTTGCTTTGGTAATCAGGACTCTGACATCCTGAGCACATGACCAGCCCAGTGGAGTTGGTTTCAGATGATCATGGCCTCGCTGCTGGTGCTCTTGGCTCCTTCAAGGACACTGATGCTAGTACACCCAGCTGATGTGGTGAGTCCGTCTCCGACAGCGTTGATACATTGAAGGCCAAAATAGCTAAAGTTCACTAGATTGGTCCCTGGGAGGACCGGGTTGTGCTAAGTAAATTGTTCTTGTACACTCTGGAGCTTAAAAGGCTGAAAGAAGATCCCATTGAAACATCCAGTGTTGACATGAGATATTTCTTCACTCGGTGTTATGTATATTTGGAATTTTCTAGTACAATTGAACTTACATGGCTGAAGGGCACTGTGAATCTCCTTGGGTCCAATTCAATATTCTTTCATGTGTATCTGCTAATTGTGTACTAATGCTGATCATCTGGTATGTCCCCTTTTTGAGCCTCTCCAGAATATGTCCAAATCCTCATTTGGGGGTATAATTTGGAAAACCCTGTTTGGATTTTTTTTCAAAGAAAAAAATATTACTGCTTGGTTGCAACAACAAATGGAAATCACTCCTGGAGAGCAGCTATTCCAGCATTCCTGGTGATATTGGAACAAATCGCTGTAAATGTGGCCGAACAAATAGTGAGCGACTTAGTGGTTACAGATGTGTGAATTCTCTCCATTATAGCACAGAATGACGCTCTTTGGACCATTCTGGCATTTCTGAATAAAGGAATTGTCTTATGAGGGAGGGTTGTGTAGGCTGGGCCTTTACCCATTGAAGTTTAGAAAAATGAGAGGTGATCTCATTGAAACATACAAGGCTCTGAGGGGACTTGACCTGGTGGATGCTAAAAACATGTATCCCCTTGTGGAAAACACCTGTCTAGAACTAGAGGACACAGTTTAAAAGTAACGGGTTTACCCATTGAGGAGATGAGAACTATTTTCTTTGAGGATCTCTTCTCTAGGGTGCAGTGGAGGCTGAGTTATTGAATGTATTTAAGGCTAAGTTAGATTTTTGATCTAAGAGGGAGTCTAGGATTGTGGGGCAGGTAAATGGAGTTAAAGCCATAATCAGATGAGCCATGATTTTATTGAATGGCAGAGAATGCCTGAGAGCTGTATGGCATACTCCTATATATTGCAGCACGGTAGCATTGTGGATAGCACAATCGCTTCACAGCTCCAGGGTCCCAGGTTCGATTCCGGCTTGGGTCACTGTCTGTGTGGAGTCTGCACGTCCTCCCCGTGTGTGCGTGGGTTTCCTCCGGGTGCTCCGGTTTCCTCCCACAGTCCAAAGATGTGCAGGTTAGGTGGATTGGCCATGATAAATTGCCCTTAGTGTCCAAGATTGCCCTTAGTGTTGGGTGGGGTTACTGGGTTGTGGGGATAGGGTGGAGGTGTTAACCTTGGGTAGGATGCTCTTTCCAGGAGCCGGTGCAGACTCGATGGGCCGACTGGCCTCCTTCTGCACTGTAAATTCTATGTAAAAAATATTATCTTGTGAACTGGCACTGCCTGTCTCGGTCTCCTCCAGCCCCACGACCCAGATCTCTGTGCTGCTCTATTTCTGGTCTAATGAGCAGGCCTCAGCTTTTAATTGTTCCAGCATTGGTGACTAATATTCATCTTCTTGTGGCTCAGTGCCAGATTTTTTGCTTGATGTTCCTATGAAGAGAGTTTGCACTTTCTCCGGTGTCTGTGTAGGTTCCCTCCGGGTGCTCTGGTTTCCTCCCACAGTCCAAAGATGTGCAGGTTAGGTGGAGTCATGGGGCTTGAGACGTGGGAGTGGGCCTTGTAGGGTGGGACCCAGTCGGTTGCAGGAATTGCTTGTTTGAAAGGGGTCACCACCTGGAGCGCTACTCCCGATTTCTTATTGGGCTGACTCCCTTGGCCATTATCTCTTCTGATGTTAAAAGGGGTTACTGGCAGCGTCCATTTGACCCCTCCTTGGCCTATGATATTCAAGGTGCTGTACAAATTGTTGTTCATTGTAATTAAATATTTCCGTTGCAAGTTTTTATGCTCTAACTCTGTACATGGCCCAACATTAGGTCTAGGAACTCTTTTAACGCACCTTTTTCTTTTTAATTTATTCTCCTATTGTCACCAATTTTGGTAATGGATGGAATCAATCTTTTGCTATTTATTTTAAAATATTTTTTACATTGTGTGGAGTCCTTGAATAGATTCAACCTTAACCTCTGTTCAATTTACACATATCTTATGCTATTTAATAAGGATAACCTTGCATTTATCTTGTATGCATTTTGACTGTAATTTTCCTACTGCAAGATCCTTGACCTCCATAAATTCAACTGTGGCTTAACTAGTGCTCTGTATAAAATATAACAATTCCCTTGCTTTTGTATTCAATGTGTGCCCAATTCCTTTTTTTCTAATTAAGGGATAATTTAGTGTGGCCAATCCACCTACCCTGCACATCTTTAGGTTATGGGGGTGAGACCCACACAGACACTGGGAAGAGTGTGCAAACTCCAGGCAGCCAGTGACCTGGGGTCAGGATTAAACCGGGGTCAGGATCAAACCAGGGTCCCCTGCGCTGTGAAGCAACAGTACTAACCACTGTGCCACAGTGCTGCCATGGCTTGTATGGGTTTTAAGTTGTTATATATTTGGCCTGGAATCCCATTTCCACTGGTAGCCTTCCCTTTTCTTTCTGTGGTTTCTGAGAACATTTGGCACTCTCCCTGGAAGCAGAGTAGGAAGGCCATGTGCATTCTGTAGTGATGACTGCTGTTTTACCAGCAGGTTAAATTAATGGAAGTTGATGGAGGCTGACCATGTACAGTAATGTGGACGGTAAACTGGGCACTGGGAATTAAAGAAGCAAACAATTATTTAATGTTAGTGTCCAATTGGAATTTTGGGATTAGTTTCTGCTTGCATTGCAAATTGAGATATTTGGAGTTCTTCTAAACGGGATCAGTTTAAATAAAAACCTGTCCTTTTTTTGTAAACAAAATTTATTTTCAGGATGTGTGCTAGCAAGGCAATATCTGTTGTCCCTTAGTTTCCTCCAAGATGGTCAGCAGGTTTTACAACTGTGTAGCTTGGTGGGGCTTTTCAGAGAGTGCTGAGAGTTTAGGCCAGATCAGGTAGGGATGGCATAAGTGACCAAGTTGAGTTCTTGTGATCATCTGACAGCACCACCCCTCAAGTGCTAATTTACAGCATTGAAATCATTTTCATAATTTGCCACTGTTGGAATTTGAATGTTCAGTGTCTGAATTTCTAGTCCAGTACTATAACTACTGGACCAACCTGCATGCAGGTATGCCTGTGAATTCTGCCAAATAAATTTGCTGTTTTGATTGTATTATTTTGAGTTCTAGTACCTCTCATCTCCCAGTGGGAATGTCAGCCTGGCTGTGTGTGACAGTGATTCTGCCGCTGCCATCTGAAAACTCTTGCTGCTGTGTCCTTACCAGATCTCATTTGGAGTCCGAACTTGGGCAACAGTGACAATTCAGAGCTGTGGGCAAGTTTTCAGGGGCTACAGTTTGAATTTGGGTATCTGCTTTGTGCTGTAAGCACTTTTTTTTTTTTTTGCAGCTGATTTGATCAGTTATGTAATCTGAAAACACTCTGCTTATTTTGTTGGGTAACCTAAACAGGTTTGCTGGAATTTTGGCTCAGGTGTTTTAATCATTTTTGGCAGGGCAGAGGTGTGCTCCTCCACCAATATTAAAGAGCCCCGAATAAAAACAAAGTGCAGGATCTGTGGCAAGAGAAACGGTTAACATTTCAAGTCCAATATGACTTCCATTTGGAACTGAAGAAAAGTAGAAATGTGATGGGTGTTATGCTGTTGGAAAAGGCCCGGTGAAGGGGAGGGGGGAGGGGGTGGAGAGGAGGGGGGGGAGGGGAGGGGGGGAGGGGAGAGGAGGAGGAGGGGGGGGAGAGGGGGAGAGAGGAGGAGGAGGGGGGGAGAGAGGAGGGGGAGAGAGGAGGGGGAGAGAGGAGGAGGAGAGGAGGGGGAGAGAGGAGGAGGGAGAGGAGGGGGAGAGAGGAGGAGGAGAGGAGGGGGAGAGAGGAGGAGGAGAGGAGGGGGGAGCGAGGAGGAGGGGGGAGAGAGGAGGAGGGGGGAGAGAGGAGGAGGAGGGGGAGAGAGGAGGAGGTGGGGGAGAGAGGAGGAGGGGGGAGAGAGGAGGAGGGGGGGGAGGAGAGGAGGAGGAGGAGGGGGGAGAGAGGAGGAGGAGGGGGGAGAGAGGAGGAGGAGGGGGAGAGAGGAGGAGGAGGGGGGAGAGAGGAGGAGGAGGGGGGAGAGAGGAGGAGGAGGAGGGGGGAGAGAGGAGGAGGAGGAGGGGGGAGAGAGGAGGAGGGGGAGAGAGGAGGAGGAGGAGGAGGGGGGAGGAGGAGGCGGAGGAGGAGGGGGGAGAGAGGAGGAGGAGGAGGAGGGGGGAGAGAGGAGGAGGAGGAGGGGGGAGAGGAGGAGGAGGAGGAGGGGGGAGAGAGGAGGAGGAGGAGGAGGGGGGAGAGAGGAGGAGGAGGAGGGGGGGAGAGAGGAGGAGGAGGAGGGGGGAGAGAGGAGGAGGAGGAGGAGGGGGGAGAGAGGAGGAGGAGGAGGAGGGGGGGAGAGAGGAGGAGGGGAGGAGGGGGAGGAGAGGAGGAGGAGGAGGGGGGAAAGAGGAGGAGGAGGAGGAGGAGGGGGAGGAGGGGGAGAGGAGGAGGAGGAGGGGGGAGAGAGGAGGAGGAGGGGGAGAGAGGAGGAGGAGGGGGGAGAGAGGAGGAGGAGGGGGGAGAGAGGAGGAGGAGGGGGGAGAGAGGAGGAGGAGGGGGGAGAGGAGGAGGAGGGGGGAGAGAGGAGGAGGAGGGGGGAGAGAGGAGGAGGAGGGGGGAGAGAGGAGAGAGGAGGCGGAGGGGGAGAGAGGAGGAGGAGGGGGGAGAGAGGAGGAGGAGGGGGAGAGAGGAGGAGGGGGGAGAGAGGAGGAGGAGGGGGGAGAGAGGAGGAGGAGGGGGGAGAGAGGAGGAGGGGGGAGAGAGAGGAGGAGGAGGGGGGAGAGAGGAGGAGGGGGGAGAGAGGAGGAGGGGGGGAGAGAGGAGGAGGGGGGGAGAGAGGAGGAGGGGGGGGAGAGAGGAGGAGGGGGGGGAGAGAGGAGGAGGGGGGGGAGAGAGGAGGAGGGGGGGGAGAGAGGAGGAGGAGGGGGGAGAGAGGAGGAGGAGGAGGGGGGAGAGAGGAGGAGGAGGGGGAGAGGGAGAGAGGAGGAGGGGGGGAGAGAGAGGAGGAGGAGGGGGGAGGAGAGGAGGAGGAGGGGGGAGAGAGGAGGAGGAGGGGGGAGAGAGGAGGAGGAGGGGGGAGAGAGGAGGAGGAGGGGGAGAGAGGAGGAGGGGGGGAGAGAGGAGGAGGGGGGAGAGGAGGAGGAGGGGGGGGAGAGAGGAGGAGGGGGGGAGAGGAGGAGGGGGGGAGAGAGGAGGAGGGGGGGAGAGAGGAGGAGGGGGGGAGAGGAGGGGGGGGGGGAGAGAGGAGGAGGGGGGGGGGGAGAGAGGAGGAGGGGGGGGGGAGAGAGGAGGAGGGGGGGGGGAGAGAGGAGGAGGGGGGGGAGAGAGGAGGAGGGGGGGAGAGAGGAGGGGGGGGGAGAGAGGAGGAGGGGGGGGGGAGAGAGGAGGAGGGGGGGAGAGAGGAGGAGGGGGGGAGAGGAGGGGGGAAAGAGGGGATGGGGGGGGAGGAGGAGGAGGAGGAGGGAGAGGGGAGCGGGGAGCGAGGAGAGGGGAGCGGAGCGGGGGGAGAGAGAGGAAGGGGGGAGAGGGGAGCGGGGGGAGAGAGGGGAGGGGTGGGGAGGGAGGGGGGGAGAGGGGAGCGGGGGGAGAAAGAGGAGGGGGGAGGGGGGGAGGGAGGGGGGAGGGGGGAGGGAGGAGGAGGAGGAGGGGGGAGGGGGAGGGAGGAGGAGGGAGGAGGGAGGAGGAAGGAGGAGGAGGGGGGGAGGGAGGAGGAGGGGGGAGAGGGAGGGGAGCGGGGGGGAGAGAGAGGAGGGGGAGAGGGAGGGGGAGGGAGGAGGAGGGGGGAGGGAGGAGGGGAGGGGGGAGGAGAAGAGGGGGGGAGGGAGGAGGGGGGGAGGGAGGGGGAGGGAGGAGGGGGGAGGGAGGAGGAGGGAGGGGGAGGGAGAGGGAGGAGGAGGAGGAGGAGGGGGGAGGGAGGAGGGGGGAGGGAGGAGGAGGGGGAGGGAGGAGGGGGGAGGGAGGAGGAGGGGGGGAGGGAGGAGGGGGGGAGGGAGGAGGAGGAGGGGGGGAGGGAGGAGGAGGGGGGTGGGAGGAGGAGGGGGGGAGGAGGAGGAGGGGGGGGAGGAGGGGGTTCAGTTGGAACAAAGGGGAAGTTCAGGCAAAGGACAGAGATGAAATACCAAAGATTTCATGGAGCAAAAGTGGTAATGGTCGTGTAGAGTAGGTGTGATTAACAGAATAAAGATCAGCTCTATCTGAAATCAAAAATCAGGATTCAAGCTTGTGCCGGGGGCGGGGAGGGGTGGGGGGGGGGGGGGGGGGGGAGGGCAGGAAAAACAAAATGGACGACTGCGTTCATGGTGTGAAGTTGTTGGGCCCACAGTTGATTCCAGAAGGTTGAAAAGTCCTTAATCGGAAGATAAGATGCTGTTCCTCAAGCTTCATTGGGCTTCCCTAATATACTGTAGCAGGCCGAGGACAGAAAATGAGCATGAGAGCAAGATGGTGAATTGAAATGATGACGAACAGGACTGGGTAGTGGTGTTCTGCACACAGTTTGTGTTTGCCCCCCCCTAGAGTGACTGCCTTGTGAACAGCGAATACGTTAGACAAAATTGAAAGAAGTTAGTAAATTTCTGCTTGCTCTGAATTGAGTATTTGGGAATTTGAACAGTGAGGAGAGGGTAAAGGGGCGTGTTACATTTCCTGCTATTGCATGGGAAGGGAATGCTTTTGGTGGTGAACAAGGTGTGGACCAGGGTATTTCGAAGGGAATGGTCCCTTCGGAATGCTGACAGGGAAGGTGAAGATGTGTTTGGTGGCATCGTGCTGGAGGTGGCAGAGGCGGAGGATGATCCGTTTGATGATCCTTTGAATATGGAGGTTGGATGACTGCTTTGCAGAACACTTCCACTCAGTCTGCAAGCATTACCCAACCTCCGGCATGACAATTCATCATCTTGCTCAAGTGTTTTACATTTTAGTTCTTGGCCTGCTGCAGTTTCCCAGGAAAGCCGAGTGCAAGGAATGACACCTCATTTTCCAATTGGGCATTTTACAGTCTTCTGGTTCAACATTGAGATCAACAACTTTACACTAAATACAGCCCTTCATTTTGAATTTTTTCTCCAATTAAATGTTTGTATTTTGTTTTTATAGAACATAGAACAGTACAGCACAGAACAGGCCCTTCGGCCCTCGATGTTGTGCCGAGCCATGATCACCCTACTCAAACCCACGTATCCACCCTATACCCGTAACCCAACAACCCCCCACCCCTTAACCTTACTTTTTAGGACACTACGGGCAATTTAGCATGGCCAATCTACCTAACCCGCACATCTTTGGACTGTGGGAGGAAACCGGAGCACCCGGAGGAAACCCTTTTTGTTCTCTGACCTTTATTCTGCTATTAACATCTATTCTGGATCAAATCTTTCTTTCTTTCCAACTTCTATTATCACTCCCTTTTCATTCTGATATGAAAGATATCCATGATATCTTTTGTATTTAATCTCCCCATCTCTCTAACCTCTCTCTGCCTGTCTCTTTAGATCCACCTGATGACCCTCTTTTTTTTCATCCCCATCATCACATTTGTACATTCCTGCCTCTCTTGAATTACGAAGAAGCGTCATGTTGGATTTAAAGTGTTAACTATGTTTCTCTCTCCACAGATGGTGACTGACCTGCTCAGTTTCTCCAGCATTTTGTTTTTATTTTGATCCCTAGCATCCGCCGTATTTTGCTTTTACTAAGATTCCCTATTTGACTTCTAGCATTTCTTCCTCTTTTATATCAGTACAGTATATCGTATAGTGTGGGTCAAAGAGTTCTTGGCAAAATCATTGAAATTATTTGTGCAGCATCAGCTCAATAACTATCTCTGTTAATATTTTCTTCCTTTGCTGTAGTAATTACCCTTGATTGAGAGGTATGTGAAGCAGCCCTATCCTGTTCGACAGGATTTGTTAACAATGCATGTTTTAATACCAATTTTCACTTGACTTTAGTTCACCTACTCCTAGAGGAGAAGGCGTCTGATGTTCTTGGACCAAACCAAAAGAAAGACTTGCATTTGCATAATGACTTTCATAACCTCAGGATATCCCAAAGTGTATTTCAACCAATGAATTATTTTTGAAATGTAGTCACTGTTGTAACATTGGAAATATTACAAGCCAAGATATCTCGATTTTTACTACTTGAAGTGACAATGTCAGTACCTGCATCAAATAATTCCAGGTCAAGTAGAAGGCGGGTTTCTACTTCTGCTTTTGTTTTATTGTGTTATTTGCTGGTTATTCTTTAAACTTCAGCATAAGCAGATCTCGCATTTCTGATTATCAGCACGACACTTTTCCCTGCCTATCATGCAGATAAGTTATGTCCTGGGATTGTAACTGAGTCTTTAACACTTCATCAGCTACTAGATGGTATCATGCCACTGTGAATTCTCACTTTCCTTAACAGTGAATTTGAAAAACACTCTCGCAAGTCACAATGGTGATTACCAACCAATAAGTGATTTTACTTACATTGATAAACCAGTTTATGGTTTATTGATATTCCTCAATAAACCCCATCCCAGTCCAACGTCGGCATCTCCACATCATCAATAAAACAACAGAGACACAAATTGCTTTCTTTCAAAAATATAATAGGCCAATCAACAAGCCTCTTAGTTTTTAATGTTGAGCTCAACACATCTTGCCTGTCCTCTTGACAAATTCTGGACAGCTCGTACAAATCTGAGATTAAATTTGTTCCAATGGCTATAAATCACAAAGGACTTTGGCCAATTAAGTCATTGCCCTGTTGTCTTAACTATAGTGTCGGCATGGGGTGACCAGGACACGCTGTTGGTGATCTGAACACCTAAAAACATGAAGCTCTCGACCCTTTCTACTTCGTTCCCATTGATGTAGACAGGGGCATGTTCTCCACTATGCTTCCTGAAGTTGATGACAATCTCCTTCGTTTTGTTGACATTGAGGAAGAGATTATTTTCTTCGCACCTGTTCACCAGATTCTCTATCTCATTCCTATACTCTGTCTCATCATTGTTTGAAATCCGACCCACTACTGTGGTGTCTTCAGCAAATTTGAAAATCGAGTTGGAGGGGATTTGGCCACACAGTCATAGGTGTATAAGGAGTATAGTAAGGGGCTCAGGACACAGCCTTGTGGGGCACTGGTGTTTAGGATGATTGTGGAGGAGGAGTTGTTGCCTATCTTTACAGATTGTGGCCTGTGGGTTAGAAAGTTCAGGATCCAGTCGCAGAGGGAGGAACCGAGGCCAAGGCCACGGAGTTTGGCAATGAGTTTCGTAGGAATGATGGTGTTGAAGGCTGAGCTGTAGTCGATAAATAGGAGTCTGACATAGATGTCTTTGTTATCTAGGTGTTCCAGGGTAGAATGCAGGGCCATGAAGATGGCGTCTGCTGTGGACCTGTTGCAGTGGTAGGCGAACTGTAGTGGATCAAGGCAATCTGGGAGGCTGGAGTTGATTCGTGCCATGACTAACCTTTCGAAGCACTTCATGATGATGGATGTCAGAGCCACTGGACGATAGTCATTAAGGCACACTGCTTGACTTTATTTGGTGCAGGGATGATGGTTGTCTTCTTGGAGCAGATAGTGACCTCAAATTGTTGTAAAGAGAGGTTGAAGATGTCTGCGAATACCCCCGCCAGCTGATCCGCGCAAGACCCGCGTGCTCGTCCAGGTACCCCACCCGGGCAAGTGGCTTTCCGTGGGTTGGCCTTCGAGAAGGCTGCTCTGACGTCTGCAGTGGTGATCTCAGATACAAGTTCATCCGTGGCTTCTGGGGTGGAAGGCTCACTCTAGCTGACCTCTTGCTCAAAGCTGGCATAGAATGTGTTGAGCTCATCAGGGAGGGGTGCGTTGGAGCCGACGATTTTACATGCCTTCATCTTGTAGCCCGTTATGTCTTGCAGACCTTGCCATAGACGGTGGGGATCAGTGTGGCTAGCCTGGGACTTGAGCTTGGTCCAGTACTGTCTTTTGTCATGAATGTCATAGATAGATTATCATAGAATTTACAGTGCAGAAGGAGGCTATTCAGCCCATTGAGTCTGCACCGGCTCTTGGAAAGAGCACCCTTCCCAAGGTTAACACCTCCACCCTATCCCCATAACCCAGTAACCCCACCCAACAATAAGGGCAATTTTGGACACTATGGGCAATTTATCATGGCCGATCCACCTAACCTGCACATCTTTGGACTGTGGGAGGAAACCGGAGCACCCGGAGGAAACCCATGCACACGGGGAAGATGTGCAGACTCCGCACAGACAGTGACCCAAGCCGGAATCGAACCTGTCTTTGGGATGAATGTCTTGTTCTTGGGAGCTAACTCCCTTTCTGCCAATTCTGGCAGTATAACAAACAAGTTTTCAAAGATTTCTAGCACAACTGCATCAGCAGTGTGCATTTAACTCTAGTCAAATGTCGCTCTAAATTCTTCCATCCCTACCATCCTTATAGTCTTATCGAGTTGCATCCCAGCTTTTAAGTTCCTTGTAACTAGGTCTCGGGTTCGATCTCGGCCTGGATCACTGTCCGTGTGGAGTTTGCACATTGGATTGGATTGTATTTGTTTATTGTCACATGTATCGAGATACAGTGAAAAGTATTTTTCTGCAAGCAGCTCAACAGATCATTCAGTACATGGGAAGAAAAGGGAATTAAACAAAATTCAAGAAAATACATGAAAATAAATAATAGGGCACCACAAGATATACAATGTAACTACATAAGCATTGGCATCGGATGAAGCATACAAGGTGTAGTATTAATGAGGTCACTCAATAAGAGGGTCATTTAGGAGTCTGGTGACAGTGGGGAAGAAGCTGTTTTTGAGTCTGTTCGTGCGTGTTCTCAAACTTCTGTATCTCCTGCCCGATGGAAGAAGTTGGAAAAGTGAGTAAGCCGGAGGGGAGGGATCCTTGATTATGCTGCCCGCTTTCCCCAGGCAACGGGAGGTGTAAATGGAGTCCATGGATGGGAGGCAGGTTCGTGTGATGGACTGGGCGGTATTCAAGACTCTCTGAAGATCCTTGTGGTTCTGAGCCGAGCAGTTGCCATACCAGGCTGTGATGCAGCCCGATAGGATGCTTTCTATGGTGCATCTGTAAAAGTTGGTAAGGATTAATGTGGACATGCCGAATTTCCTTAGTTTCCTGAGGAAGTATAGGCGCTGTTGTGCTTTCTTGGTGATAGCGTCGACGTGTGTGGACCAGGACAGATTTTTGGTGATGTGCACCCCTAGGAATTTGAAACTGCTAACCATCTCCACCTCGGCCCCGTTGATCCTGACAGGGGTGTGTACAGTACTTTGCTTCCTGAAGTCAATGAGCAGTTGTTTAGTTTTGCTGGCATTGAGGGAGAGATTGTTGTCGTTACACCACTCCACCAGGTTCTCTAACTCCCTCCTGTATTCTGACTCGTCGTTATTCGAGATCCGGACTACTATGATCGTATCGTCAGCAAACTTATAGATGGAGTTGGAACCAAGTTTTGCCACGCAGTCGTGTGTGTACAGGGAGTAGAGTAGGGGGCTAAGTATGCAGCCTTGCGGAGCACCGGTGTTGAGGACTATTGTGGTGTTGGTGTTCATTCTTACTGATTGTGGTCTGTTGGTCAGAAAATCGAGGATCCAGTTGTAGAGTGGAGAGCCAAGACCTAGGTTTTGGAGCTTTGATATGAGCTTGGCTCGGATTATGGTGTTGAAGGCGGAGCTGTAGTCAATAAATAGGAGTCTGATGTAGGAGTCCTTGTTTTCGAGATGCACTTGGGATGAGTGTAGGGCCAGGGAAATGGCATCTGATGTGGACCGGTTGCGACGGTATGCGAATTGAAGTGGGTCAAGGCGTTTCGGGAGTATGGAGGTGATGCGCTTCATGATCAGCCTCTCGAAGCACTTCATTACAACTGACGTCAGGGCCACGGGGCAGTAGTTATTGAGGCACGTTGCCTGGTTCTTCTTTGGCACCGGTGTGATGGTGGTCTTCTTGAAGCAGGTGGGAACCTCGGAGTGGAGTAGGGACAGGTTAAAGATGTCTGTGAATAGCTCTGCCAGCTGGTCTGCGCAGGCTCTGAGTGCACGACCAGGGATCCCATCCGGGCCCGTCGCCTTCTGCGGGTTCACTTTCAGGAAAGCCGATCTGACTTCGGACTACTGTGATGGTGGGTGTGGGTGAATTATGGGTTGCTGGGGCACCCGACAGCGGATTGTTGGTTACCTGCTCGAACCGAGCATAGAATGCATTAAGTTCATCGGGGAGGGGTGCGCTGCTGCCAGAGACACTGCTCAGCTTCACTTTGTAGCCCGTTATGTTGTTTAGTCCTTGCCACAACCGCCGAGTGTCTGTCTGTGACTCTAGCTTAGTTTGATATTCTCTCTTGGCATCTCGGATGGCTTTGCGGAGGTTGTACCTGGATTTCCTGTATAGGACAGGGTCGTCTGCCTTGAACGCCTCAGATCTGTCCTTCAGTAGGGAGTCAATCTCGTCATGTTTGTGTGGGTTTCGCCCCCACAACCCAAAGATGTGCAGGGTAGGTGGATTGGCCACACTAAATTGACCCTTAATTGGAAAAAAATGAATTGGGCACTCTAAATTTATTTTTTAAACGGCTCCTTGTAACTTTTGCAATGCCTGTGTGTATGTGTATCAATACAATACCTTTGCATGCATTTTTCAGCTCCTTTTTAGAGTTGGAAGGGGGTTGGGAGAAATCTCCAGTTCAATACATAATTTATGGCAATGTATGCAAATTGGCACACTGTTTTGAATTGGGTATTGAGGAATGATCAACTCGGGTAAAATGACTTGGGTCTTGCTGCCTCAGGTGTTAAGAGTCCTTGAGTAAAAAGCATTTACTGGAAGAACAAGTTTGGATCTTGAGTGGGCATAAAGCAAATGCAGAGATTTGAGCATAAAAAAGGGTGCAGCATATCCTGTTCAACAGGATAAACTGTGGTTTTACTCCTTTCCTTTCAAATGGGAACTTCCTGAAAGTTCGACTTAAGTTGCTCACTGTAGCATCTGGTGTTCATTTGAAACTCAAATTGACTTATCACTTCAGGAGCCCACACACGCACACTGTGACCATCACAATGTATTTTTGTACCATTGTTGCAATTCCTATCGCTTGTATGAGGATGGCACCTTCTGTTACTGGGTGCAGACAGCTATTATGGTCACAGAACAGAATGAAGCAATATGCCATTGACTGAAAGAAACAGTTTACAGCATTATCTCACAAGTGGGCTTGTGGTCAGCTGATAAGCTCCCTCAATTTGGCTGAAGTATAAATACATGTACGTATTTGTATTTTCATGCTGTATTACATGTTTTTGTATTTTCTGTAATGCACTTATATTCCCATTTTCAAACTTTGTCTGGGAGTTGCTCCAAATAGTCACAGAATAGGGAGTAAGTTTGTCCGGGGGGCTAATCCTGAAAGACATTGTTTTCCTTTGGGTAGCTGACAAATGTTGCAGAAAATAGTTAGGAAAGAGTTGAAGCTCTTGAGTCTTATGTTTGGATTGGGGTTTTAATTGTTCAATAGATTGCACTTAATTGTTTAATGGACTGCATTAATATATAAAGGGGATACGCTGGTTTGTTGTGGAGAAGTGATTACTGGAATCAAAGAAGTCGATGCTTGCTTCCTAGTTCTTGCTGTGGAGTGTAACAAAAATATCCTCCATATAGTGCAAAATAGCAAGCCTATAAATCAAAATCGCAAATCTTGAGTATTGCTGAAAAAGACACATGATGAGGCTTCTCATCTGGTACTCATTGCAAGAACTCCAAATGTATTGAGTGCTGATTCATTGGCAAGTTGACACTGGTGGAAACATTGTATGGAGAATGCATCAGTTAACACTCTTCTCATGAAGTACAAATTGTTGCCTTTCCATTTGGTATTCTTGCAAATGTCATGAAAAGTGCAGGACAAAAAGCTTTCACATGTCTTTTTTTCAGTGAGAAACAAATCTGATTTGACTGGGATACCTAAAATTTCCTTGTGAATCTTTTTTTCTTATTGTGTGAAACTGCATATGAACTAATGATGATTCTGGCATTGTAGAAACTACTGCTAGATACAGGATTAATAGAATCACTTCATGCTGTAGATAATTGAGGTAGGTGGGGAAATTATGGCCTCCAGTAGAAACTGCTTTTCTTGCACACACTGACATGCACTGCTTCCAGGTTAAGGATTGCTTCAATTTAAAAATTCTTGCCCTTGTTTACACATCCCTCTATGGCCTTGCCCGTCTTTTTCTCACAATCTCCTCCAGTTTCTCAAACCCCTCGGATATCTACTCTCTAATTCTGGCATTTTCAGCATCACTGATTTTACTTGCTCCTCCATTAGGGGCTCTACCTTCAGCTGTGTTGGCCGTAAACCCTTGCATTCCCTCCAATTGTCTTCAATTTTGTACCGCGCTTTCCTCCTTGAGAAAATTCTCATAACCTGAAAATAGTGGAAATACTCAACATGTCTGGCAGTATCTGTAGAAAGAGAAATAGTTAATATTTTGGGCCTGAGAGCTTGCATCAGTCCTGGGGTACAGGACTTTGGGCAAAAGGGCAGGGGAGTGGGGCAAATTGAGTAGCTCTTTCAAAGAGTCGACATGGGTATGATGGGCCGAATGACTGACTTCTTTATGTGCTGTATTTTTGTATGAAAACAGAAAATGCTGGAAGTAGACAGTCAGCATCTGTAAAATGAAAAGACTGGTTTTGGTGCATAGCCTTTGTCTATCATCTGTAATGCCATAACTTGTCTTTCTCACTCTTGACACTTCCATAACCAGTTGTGTAGCTAGCATTTTTTTTCTTTCGTTGTGCTCTCCAACAACTGTTTCTGTAAATTTTACTCATTTTCTATGAGACCCTGGCCCAATGCCAGAGGAATGGTTAGTAAAACAAGCTCCACTGTTCCTTTTTCATTATGGTCAACAGTGGGCTTTTGTCCCACAGTGAAGAGTGACAGATATATATGATTGGGAGGTTCCTGCTAATAAGGTGTTAACCAGTGAACCAGCTTCTATCTTTCCTTAAGTAAGCAATTCTTCAGTATTCTGTGTTATTGGAGTAGACAGATTGTATTGTGAATTTTATTTTTAAAACATTGAATCTACATTAAGATACCTAAAAGGTCAGTATGAAATAATAATTGCAATGGAGAAGCCTTCTATTTGAACTGATTATTGTTATTTGCTATTCCACAGACTACACTCACTTGTTAACTACTTTCATGCTCCTTATGACTATTTGCTTTGTTTGAACGAGATGGAAGTCTGGAAGTAAGATTTGGTAAAGTGATTCTGGATTGCCTTAAACTCAGTTCGTTCAGTTGGGGAGGCACAGTGGCTAACACTGCTGCCTGATAGCTAAATTGGCGGGGGGGGGGGGGGGCATCCGACCCCGGGGGGGCCCCCACAATGGCCTGGCCCGCAATCGGGGCCCACCGATCTGCGGGTGGGCCTGTGCTGTGGGGACACTCTTTTCCTCCGCGCCAGCCTCTTTAAGGCTCCGCCGTGGCTGGTGCGGAGAAGGAACTACCTGCGCATGCGCAAGGAACACGCCGGCAGTTCTGCACATGCGCCAGAACACGCCGGCAGTCCTGCGCATGCAGCGGCCCTTTGGCGCGGTTGGCATGGCGCCAACCCCTCCAGCGCCGGCCTAGCCCCCAGAAATGCGGAGGATTCTGCAACCTGCGGGCAGCCCAAAGCCGGAGTGATTCGCGTCAGTACATGCTGTCCTGTCAATTACAGGAGAATCCCACCCATAATCTTCCTAGTTCTTTAACTTTATGTGCATCTCACTGTCCCCTTCATTTGCTTTGCTTCTGCTTGCAAAGCTTTTTTTTTAACAAAAAAGCTTTTTAAAGCCCATTTATTTGACTAGGGTTTTAGTCATCCTAATTTCTTTTCTAGTTTAACATTTTTCCCCCCCATGCATCTGTATTGACGAGAGGTTCAGTGAATATTGTAAATAATTTTAAAGTAAGAAATGGCCATAATCCTCCATGTGGTATGAGGATATGCCAACATTCAAAAATCAGGGCTCGAGACTAGATGAAATGAACCAAACCAAGGAATTCATTTCACAGGCCAAACGGCAGACTGTTGTTGATCTGATAGTCAGCAACATCTGCCTCCTACCAGCTTTTTCTCATGTGTTTATAGTTTGCTCCTAGTCGGTAGGGCAATAATTCACAAGTTTATATAGTGCCTTTCACAACATTCAGCTTCCAACTAATGAAATATTTTAAAAGTGTACCCACTGCTGTAGCGCACAGCAACGAGGGAACAATTTGCAAGCAAACTCCCTCCAACAATGGTGATGTTGGTGAAGGGATAAATATTGGACAGGGCACCAGGGAGAATTCCTCCTAGTCTCAATAATACCATCGGATCTTTTACATCGGTTTGAGAGGGTGGCCAGAGTTTCATGTCTTATCCAAAATCTAGCATCTCTGACATTGCAACATTGCATTGGAGTGTCATCCCAAATTGGGTTCTAGTCTCTGGAGTGGGTCTTAAACACAACCATCTGATTTGAAGTCAGATGTCTTACCACTTGGCCACAGCTGGCACCATGTAATAGATGTATCTGCTTTCTGGCGAGTGTTGACTTTCCTCGTCACTGGGGATGTTCTGATGGTCAGAAAATATAAACTGTCTTTAATCAGGGAGTCAACTGCAGTTTTTTGATTGACTCCAGGGCAGTGGAATTGGTCTGCAATTTCCAGCCTGTGGCCGTGTTGCAGGATTATCAAAGTATGTTGAGAATAGGAAGAAACATTAATGTTCCGAAACTCAACACTTGTGGAACATGGTCTTCATCTGGGGAATTGCTCTTGTTTCTCCTGCTTAGAAAAATATCAAGACCGTTGATTCTTTCAACGCCATATTATTGTGAAGGAGCTGGAGAAACGCAATCGTAAGTTATTTAAAATACCTAATATTAGTTAGGCTGAAATAATCTTTGAATAGTTGTGCTAGTTTCTTATGATTTTAGTTGCAGTTGGAAACTAATCGTCTGGTCGTTGCAATCTTCTGCTTTCCTGTTTCCATCCATCTGGTGTACAGATTGGCCTTGTCACTGTTTGAAGAAGAGGTGCCTGACTTTATAGTCATTGCTAATTAATTCAGTGTGTTTACAGACTGCAGGGTGATTATACTTCCAGCACAAGATGCAAAGTCCTGCGGTGGAGGTTTTTTTTTGTGTAGCCCCAGCTGCTTGTATACTAGTGACAACTGACACTGTCTTACTAATGGTAGATCCTGCAACATTCTAACTCTAGGTCCCTACCATGGTATCCTGCTGCAGAGCTTTCACAGACCTGTTGTGTGGCTGGGAAATGCCAGCATAGTTGTAAAAGAGAGACCATTTTTAAAGTTTCAAACTTCTTAATTGGCGGTGAAGGGATTTTTTCCTCCTTTTTTACATTCCTTTGTGTTCTCATATTCTGGAAGTCAATTCCGTGTCCAGGGAACTTCTTTGTTTGGACCTGTTGATTACCTCCTTTCTCAAGGACCCAGGATCTAAATTTAATCCAGATAAGTAATTAAAGTGCCTGTGGCAAAATGGTTTAGATTTAGACACAGTCAATGCAATTCCTTGTATTTGTGACACTGAACTATCCACAATTGTGCAGCAGTGTTATTGGAGCATAAGCACGGCTGGCCTGATAGGGGAGGAGAAAGGATAATATTACATTGGATAATGCGGTTATTCTGAAGTTGTGATCAAGAAGTATTGCTTGACATAGTTAGAACACTCCATTAGCTTATTTTAGCATTATTCTACTTTTTTCTCTGTTCCCCCCCCCCCCCCCCCCCCCCCCCCCCACTCCCCAACAACACAACCATTAAAAGGCTTGTTTATCTTGCCACAGTTTTTTACTGTGTTTAAGTTGCTTGATCCCTCCACTGCTGCAATCTAGTTAAAACTTCAATCTTGGTGAGGCTCAGACCATCTATGTTTTGCAGAGGGTACCCATCACTGTACTGGTGATATTATACTTGATTGTCTTCCATGTCCAAATTGTTACCGATCATCATCATGCTATTGCTGCTGGCTGGTTTGTTTATTGCTCTTCTGCTTAAGTTGGTATTTGGCAGATTTAAATTCATATATATATTATACTTATTAGAGAGACGGTAGAGAATAAGTATTATCATTTATAAATTCACTTCATTTCTGAAAGTTTAAATTGGGAAGAGCAGGTTTGCCGATGCAGTCATGTCTCTAGTTGCAAGTGATGGCGTTTAAATGCCTGCAGGATGTGGATTAACCTAACAATAGAATTGGTGTCCTTCTTCCAACAATTGCACTCGAATCAAAAATGCAATTTTTGTAAGTAGACCTATTTAATTGAAATTTGAAACCTTGTGTGTGCAATGAATAGGGTTGCCTGCAACAAGAGTAAC
Organism: Scyliorhinus canicula; assembly: GCF_902713615.1. Lineage (NCBI taxonomy): Eukaryota > Metazoa > Chordata > Chondrichthyes > Carcharhiniformes > Scyliorhinidae > Scyliorhinus > Scyliorhinus canicula. The sequence goes on along the minus strand of NC_052154.1, from coordinate 74,537,394 downwards.
AGTGAAGCATTTTAAATATTAGGCCCAGTACAATGTTCACTATGTCCTTTTGTTCATTTTAAAAGATGGTAACTAATACTCTGAATTCTGATTTCCATTAATAGTTTGTAAATTACATAACTACATGGAAGCAGCAAAACACTGACATTATGGCGTAGATCTTGACTTTATTTGATGATGAGTTGTCATCTCACATTTTATCTCCAGTTTCAATTAAATTAAGAAAGTTGAGATGTTGAAATGTTGCTGACTCACTATCAACTGTTTTACACAGAAATACAAGGGCGATCTGCCCCTAACCGTGAAATGCTCGATCTGCCAAAACAGGTTGTTTTAAAACAGGGAATCTGAAATCTCTTTTCCACAGTTTTTGACTGTGTTTAAGTTGCTTGATCCCTCCACTGCTGCAATCTAGTTAAAACTTCAATCTTGGTGAGGCTCAGACCATCTATGTTTTGCCGAGGGTACCCATCACTGTACTGGTGATATTATACTTGATTGGCTTTACTTCAGGCTTTTATTACATGTTTGAATTCATGGCAGGCTGTGTCCCATAGAGCCTAGTGGTTCTGGTACTGAACCATCAACCTCTAGGTCATAGGGTAGAATTTTCAAGTAGGATCTGCTGTCCAGATCAGCAGAAAGTGCCGAGTCGTCTGCTGAAGTTATTGTTTGAAATTCAAGATATCCTTGCAGAAATTAGATACCTCGATACAAAAATCGGGAAATTGAATTTGAAAAATATAAAAAAGGTGAGGGTTTGCACTGGAAAAATAACCCATGAAAGCTGCTGGTTTACTTAACCTTCAGGGAGGGTAACTTGTTTTTCTGGATGGCCTACTCCACTAGTCCAGTGCCAGAATAACTGCTTAACTCTAAACCTCTGAAATGGCATGGTAACTATTTTAAATTTAAGAAAAAAAGTTCTACAGAACCAAACTGCAATGGAAACAACATCACCACAAGGACTTTGATAATTAAAGTGCTGCCACCATCTATGGGTGATTAGAGATGTGCAGTAAATATTACATTGCCCACATCCTAACAAACTCAATAAAATACCGAGTGTTGTTCCCTGGGTGTGGTCTTGTGTGGCTGATTTGACGCTAAATATAAAACTCCTGACATTTGCTTAAGAATGGCCATAAGATTGAAGAGTCACTAATAACACATATTCCTTGAAACTGACCATGATGATAAGTCCTGTGAGCATCCATTCTGTCTTTGTGGACCTGCACTTTGAGGGACTCTGTGAGATGAACGTGGGCCTCGCAAAATATAAAAGCACATGATGCCTGCAGTCTGAGTAGCGAGGCGCACCATTAGTCTGGTTTAAATTAGTAATGCATACATGCTGGATGAGCTGTTCTGCAGAGTCCCTGGAGCACGGGCAGCACCTAATGCTAGTTGACGTATTATGGACTGAATACGTTGTCTGCATGGCCCTTGTGATTCTGCATTGTGGGATGAATTAACATTAAATGTGGCATGTGGGATTCAGCGTGGTACCCTATGTGAATCGCTATGCTCTGACGTTTGGAATATTACTGAATTGTACTGGCCCTAACTGCACTTAACATTTGAGTTCAACAACTTCAGACTGAACTCTTGTCAGTGTTAAATTTTTCCCATCGATCCGTTTTTCCTCAACCATTGTTCCCCTCCACCCCAACACCGGTAGGACCATCTGTTCCCTGTTCCGCTTTGACACACTTTGTTCTGCCATTAACATATTCTGATCTTTTCATTTGCCACTCTCAGCACCTTGCTCAGTCATTATCATTGCCATTTACATTCCCTTTTTTGTCTTTTCGTCCACAACATCTTTTGTCAATCTCCACCTATCACTGGCCTTCTATTCCAGCCCCACTGCTCTATGTCCCTCCCTCCCCATAGTATAAATCTCACCCTATGTCCAGTTGTCTCTAGCTTTGACAAAGAGTCACCCAGACTTGAAACGTTCACTCCGTATACTCTCCACAGATGCTGTTAGACCTGTTGAGATTGTCCAGTATTTTCTGTTTTTGTACTGGTCCTAATTAGTTTGAATAGAATATTACCCAGAATCTTGTTGTACTTCTAGTTTCTCTTTGTCCCACCATATCAATGTTTCCACTTGAAAGGAATACTGAGTCCATAGGTCTATCGGTAAGTTTTAGTGCGGAGTACTCATCATGGATTCTGTCTTGCAGCACATATTTTGAGACGTTTGCTTCCTGTCGGAAACGCAATTTAAAGTTGTGCCCACAAATATTTTCCTGCTGAAAACTGCAGTAATAAACAAGAATCTCTAGGAAGTAATATGATACAACCAGAAGAGAAGATTTGCATTAAATAGCACCTTTCACAATTGCAGGATGTCCCTAAATGCTTTTGAATTTATTTACTGTTGTAATGTCAGAAAAAATGGCATGCAGTTTGTGAACGGCAAACTCTCACAAACAGCAATATTATAATGGGATCTGTTTAATTATGTTGATTGGGAGATACATATTGATCAAGGTGGTGGGCTAACTCCCCTACTCTTTTTTAAAAAAATGATGTCACGGGAATCATCGTGTTCACCTGAGGGGGCAGACTGGGTCTCTGTTTAACATTCTTCCGAAAGATCCCTTCCTTTTAAAAGGAGGGAGCTCTGTTAGTATTGCAGTGGAGTGCCACTTTAATGATTTATACTCAAGTCCTGGAGTGGACCTGAACCCACAATCTTTGGGTTTAGAGGCCACAGCTCACCATGCCCTGTTAAATTATCAGCCATGAAACCTGATGTGGGAAACGTTGAATCTGCCTGTTAAGCTGCTTTCATTGTCACAGAAGTTTAAAAGAAACCTCTGTCCCAGTGTTTAATCTATTGTTGCTTTCCTCAAGTTATGATTAAATTTCAGCATGGGTTTAGTTTCTAAAATTTTTAAACGAGTGGTAAGCTATTGTCTTAAACTGAAATGATGGTTCAAATCTACTTCACAATCCTATTTGATGTGCAAGTACTTGAGGCTAGGGCATCTTTCTCCTCCCCTCCACCATGTTCCCACGTCCTCCTTAAAATGCATGACCCAGAATCAGCATCAATGTCTGTGATTGCTGTTCATTTGCTCATGGCTGAAAGATTTAATCATTTGTTTCCCTGCCCATCCTCTACTGTCTACTCCATTGGTTGGTTGTGGGGGATGCAGGGCATTGTCCCAGCTGGTGACAAACACAGTGGGCTGGCCTCCTATTTACTTTGTTCAGTATAGACCAAAAGAATGAGGCAGCTGGTCCCATTAAATGTGTTCACTTCCATGAGCAACTTCAATGAAATATTAAATAGCCGTAAACTATATTTGGAACTGCTGCCGTTTCTGGTAATTTTGATGCTTGTGTTGACCTTTTAATTTAATAATAGGAGTTTGTTGGTGTACATTAACATTCAGTTTGTATTGAGGCTGTATTTGGGGCCTACTATACCTTTTATTTTCCTCAAAGATAAATGCTGATTAAACCCTACAGGTTTTCAGGCAGTAAATGATATTTGCATGTATTTTGTTTCAGATTGTTTAAGGGCTGGTCACCGTAGTAGCTTCATGCTTGAAATGTCACTTGCCGATCAAATATCTGTTCTATTGTTCCGTATAGTTTAATCTGTTATAAAATAAATTATCATTTGCAGCAAAAAGGTCTTGTGTTCTGTCAAATGAATGGAAAGGTATTTGCGGTATTGAAACAGACCATTTGGCCGCAAGATCCATGGCAGTGTTCATTCTTCAGAAGAAGCCCCTTCCCCCCCTCTTCATTTAACCTCACCAGCATTCCTTTTTTACCATTTTTCCATGTGCATATCTATTTGCCTGTTTCATATGTTTTGAATTTTAATTTAGGTCTTATAATAGAATGGGTTCAGAACTGTCCCTTTAGTTGAAGTGCATCCTTTTTTTATTGGAATGTGATTGTTGTATTATAGATTGTGATGGTCGAAAGAAAACCATGCATAATTGAACAACTGTGAAAATAATAATAATAGCTTATTGTCCCAAGTAGGCTTCAAAAATAGAACTAAGATCCATTAGGAAGCTGTGTGGGGAGAATGGGATGACCGGGAAGATGCACTTAATAACTTGACTAATGAGGTTCAATTGTTTGCTTGACAGAAATAATGACATGGGAGACTTGACCTGCGCAATTATGGAAAGGTGCAGATAGCTGGTGTCAGTTGTAATTAAATTCCTGCCGGATTTGAACTAAACCTTTTTTGAATTGGGAAAGTAAGTCTTGGAGGAATATAACCATACCTGACTCTTTGAAATTTGTAATAAGTATGTGACTTGGGACTACAATTCTCATGCTCTCTAAGCTTTGTGGGGAAGCACGTGTGCAAAAAACATTTTTGAAAATGAGTTTGTGATTTTAGGGGTGTTCTGGAGCAAAAATATAAACATTTTCCAAGTTTTCCTCCCCATCCACAATAGTTGGAATTTCACAATTTGTTTCTAATTTCTTTCAAGGACAGATGTTTACATTGAAATTATATAGTTATTGGACTGTCTTTAAATGCTGGATATGAACTGGGTGTGTTTCAGAAAGGTTTGGAGCTTGGACCCTAAATTTCCGTACTGCTTTTTTGAATAAACTTGCCTTCACTATGTTGGATTTGGTAATAATTTGGTTATTTTACAAGGTAATTTTTGAAAACCTTCATGAATATACTTGTCCTGTATCTCTTTTGAAGAGAAATGAAACATCCTAGGGTTGGTCAGTGACAGATTTTCTTGCATGGAGGTCTAGAAGGACATTTAGTCCATTGCTTGTTGCCTCTTTTGGAATGGGTGGGGAAAGGGGCTAAAAGGTTATTCAACTGTTCATGTCCTCTTCCTCACCACCACTCCCCTCCCCCGAAGATTGTATTTGAAATCCTAACCTTCTCCACTTCTCTCCTCTTCCAACAGATTGGTTCAGCAGCTGAGCTGAGACTGAAGGATTTCCCTCCAGTATTCCCCCCTCTTTTAACTGATTGACAAATGGAATCTCCAGTCCATGTACCACATTAGTGATTGCAGTAGCCTGGTGCCATGGAGAAGAAACGGAGAAAGAAATGAAAGCCTTCTGAACTGGGTTGTACTGTCAACCACTGCTTAAATATCATGAAAACAAAAATAGTTTACTTTGCAAACATCTCTTGCAAATTGAACACCAGTAAGAGAATCTTTTCGGTGAGGAAAATGAACTGATTCTTTGAGACAGCACAAAACGGATTGGATTTCTGGCTCTTTGGAAACTTTTTAGGATTTTGTGACCATGCGATTGGAGTGTGGCTGGCTGCTGTTGGTAGTGATTGTTGCATTGTGCAGTGGGGGCCGACTTGGTACAGAGTTGCGGAACAAGATTTGTCCAAATTGTACCCATCTGGCTCTGAAGTTGGAATACACATCCAGTGCTATTGAACATGGTAAGCAAATCTATTTAAAATTAAGATGACTTTCTTTTAACAGAATATTTATGCAAAATATATTGCAATTAGTTTTGACCATTTAAATGTTTGGATATTGCAGTAGCAATGATGGCAAAGCTGTTGACGTGCGCCATCATTATCCCTCTGAAATAGAAGGCAACGTGAAGTCCACTAAGCCAAGTTTGAACACGCATCCAGAAGTTTCAGTCAGTGGTTCTGTGACTCCTCATAGGTGTGCTGGTGAAGTTCTAAGAACCATCAATTAGAAATCCATGAACGGACAACTTTCCCCTTTTCCATTAGTCCTGTTGAATAAACCTCAGGAAAAAGTTGTGCCTTTTAATGAGGAGTAGCTGGACAGTGTGCTAAATCTTAGTAGCTTAAGAACCTCCTGGCTCTGGAAAATTGAATTTAAAAAAAAAACATTGGTGCAGTGCCAAATTTTTTCACTTTTATTGATATTTCAAAATCTGTTGCGTATGGTGGCACAGTGGTTAGGACTGCTGCCTCTCCGCATCAGGGACCCGGTTTCGATTCTCGTCGTGGATTTGTTTTCTCCTCATGTCAGTGTGGGTCCTCCGGGTGCTCCGCTTTCCTCCCACAGTCCAAAGATGGGCAGATTAGGTGGATTGGCCATACTGAATTTCCCCTTAGGGTCCAAAAGTTGGATGGGGTTATGGGGAGGATGAGGGAGTGGCCCTGGGTGGGGTGCTCTTCTGGAGGTTTGGTGCAGACTCGATGGGTCAAATGGCCTCCTTCTGCACTGTAGGGATTTTGAGATCCAATCACTTAATTTATACATTTGGCATTTGAAAATACTTCAGTGTCATTGGTTGCTTAGACTGTTGGACCCCTCGAGATCCCTTTGTCTTTGAAATAAAGAGAAATTGTGTCTGGAAAGGTGAAATCCATACCTCACAGATCGCCAGATCTTTTTGGGTGGCTTTCTATGATATCAGCAGTGAGTGCCATGCTTTGCCCCTGACCACACAACCCAGGCCTATGGAGAGCTGCATTTTGATTTAACTGGACAAAATGCCATATGTTCACAGGATTTTAATTCAATCCAGATTGTGATTAAGCCCGCACCCATCTCCACCCCTCCCTATAGAAAAATGCAAGGAGCTCACGGACTTCTTTTGTCAGATAAGTTATTTGATCAGCTGCCTCTGCTATTTCCCTCTCTTTTCCCTGCCCACCAGGCCAAACTTGCACTAAAGTTCCCCTTTCTCACCTTTTCGTTTAACCCTGAACTCTAGTTTCTCTCACATCTTCCTATGCGTCCTCTGTGAGCTTATCTTGTTCACAAGACCCATCTCCTGTTCCCTTGACCTTGTTCTCACTAAACTGAAAACCAATCAACTTCCTTTCCTAGTCCCCATTTTGGCTGATATGCGACTATCACCCCTTTCAAAACACAACTGTTTACCTCTCAAATTACCATCCTGCACCAACCTCCTTTTCTTCTCAAGTCTTTTGTGTGCTGTTGCCTGGCCAGTCTATGCCTATCTTTCCATGAACTCAATGTTTAAACCCCTCCAATAAGATTTTTAGTCTGAACAGTGTACTGAAACAATTCTTATCCAAGTCAAGTTCCCATAAAGCTGCATGGGCGCGAGACTGCTCGGAAATTGGGAAGATTCGCTGTCAACTGAGTTGCATAGGTTGACATTGGAGCAAAATACAGGGTGGTTATACCTTCATCTACCTCATTGTCTTGTTTGAAGCTGGCGCTGGCTGTCCACTCTGGCTGTTATGCTCTTTCTGTACCCCTCAGTGAGGTTAATTGGGAGATGCTCGGTAGGGTGCAGAGAGAATGGAAGCTGTTACAAATAGCATGCAACCTTCCTTCTGTAAGGAAAGGCTGTAAACGGTCTGCTCTGACATTCAATACGATAAGATCTATCACAGCATGGTAGCACAGTGGTTAGCACCGTTGCTTCACAGCTCCAGGGTCCCAGGTTTGATTCCCGGCTTGGGTCACTCTGTGCGGAGTCTGCATGTTCTCCCTGTATCTGCGTGGGTTTCTTCCGGGTGTTCTGGCTTCCTCCCACAGTCCAAAGATGTGCGGGTTAGGTGGATTGGCCATGCTAAATTGCCCGTAGTGTCCTAATAAAAAAAGTAAGGTTAAGGGGGGGGTTGTTGGGTTACGGATATAGGGTGGATACGTGGGTTTCAGTAGGGTGATCATGGCTCGGCACAACATTGAGGGCCGAAGGGCCTGTTCTGTGCTGTACTGTTCTATGTTCTATGTTAGGTGGATTGGCCATGCTGAATTGCCCTTAGTGTCCAAAAAGGTTAGGTGGTGTTACTGGGTTACAGGGATAGGGTAGAGGTGTGGGCTTAAGTGGGGTGCTCTTTCCAAGCGTCGGCGCAGACGCGATGGGCTGAATGGCCTCCTTCTGCACTGTAGATTCTATGATCACAACTCCACATTCCTGCGCTTCCCCCATGTCCTTCAATATTGCTGGAGCTCTGTCTTGAATTGAGCTCAATGACTGAACATCGACAGCTCTGGGCGGCAAATTCCACTACCGACAATTCTCCAAGAAAAGACAGTTTTCTTTTATCTCCGTCCTAAATGGCGAACATTTATTTTATGACTGTAATCCCAAATTCTAGATTCTTCATCTTGGGCAAACACCCTCGCAGCATCTGCCCTGGCAAGCCCCTGAAGAATTTTGTTTCAATGAGCTCACCTCTTGTGCTTTTAAATTCTAGGGAATGTAGGCCTTGTCTACTCGATCTCCACTGTGGGACAATCCCTTCAACCCAGGAATCAATCTGGTAAACTGTTTCACTGCCTCCAAGGCTCTGTTATATCATTCTTCTTGTCAGGAGATCAAAGTTTTATATAGTACTCCCTGGGTGGTCTCATGGAGACCTGATCAAGTTGGAGTAAGGTTTTCACCCTTGCATGCCAATCTTTGTAATAATGGTTCCTATACCACCTGCTTTTCTAATTAGAATTTTCAAACACTTATTTCTCTTGCATACATCTATAACTTTGCATAATCATGTTATGATTTTCCAAGCACCCTGTTGTCATGTCCCTAATAAATTCAAACATTTTCCCTACTACTGATGTTGGGCCAACTGGCCTTGCAGTTCTGCGTATTTTTGTAAGTAGCGAGTTTATATTTGCCACTTTCTAATCCATGGAGACCGTTCAAGAATCTTGGGAATTCTGGAAGATCAAAACCGATGTGTCCACTATTTCTGTAGCTACCTTTTTTAAAACCTTAAGATGCAGACCATCAGGTCCAGGAATTTGTTGAGTTTAAATCCCATTAATTTCTCCAGTACTATTTCCAAATATTCCAAATAGTATATCTCCAAGTTACTCATTTTTACTAGACCTTTGGTTTGCCACTATTTCCAGAATACTTTTGTAATTTCTACCAAGACGACGATAAAAGCTATGTTTAATACCTCTACCATTTCCTCCTTCCCCATTATAATTTCGCTTGTTTCTGCCTCAGGGATCCAAGTTTAATTTTGCTATTTTTTTTTCCTTTTTTACACATCTGTGTCTTTTGCTAGTTTACTCTCATTCCCTCTATAATTTTTCTTGGTCATTCTTTGAATTTTAAAAACCCACGTCTTTCCAGGATACATTTTTATTCTTGAGTAGTCCTTTAATTTGCTGTTTGAAAGGGAGTGGGTCTATTTTTATTTTTAGATTGGCGTCGGTGTGTGATTTTTTAAATGATTCCTGTGGTTGTATGGTGAAAGACAGGGTGTATATATAGGAATAGCTCTAGTCTCGTTGGGCTGACTAGAAGCTTAGTTTGAATTCTGGTATTTGAATTGCATTTTTATACTCTGGGTTAGGCTGTTTCAAAGTGGGGCAGTTAACTGAAAACAGAAATATGGCTAATGCGTAAGATTTGTTGCGGGAGTTGATCAACACAGTGAACTTCAGTGGTTGAGTTCTTGACTGACCAAGCTTTGATGGTTGACTAGTTATTGTCTTAACCAGGTAATGACCTTTGATAGGTGAGTGGTTGAAGCTAAAGGGGAGAGAAAATTTGGAATAAGATCCAGGAATCTGAAATGGTTCCATACACTGGTTTCCTCACACCATTTATTCTAGTGAGTTGATAATTGGGGATATGTGGCACAGAACTAATTGGAATGCATAAAATATTCATATTGGAATCCACATAAATATATATTTTTTAGACAATCGACCAAGGAGAAGGCTGTGTGCTGAGGAGGGATGAGAATAATCAGGTTGTCCATCAAGCTATTAAAGTAACTTGTAAATTGGAGAAAAATGATTTTATTCCTTTAAAGAAAAATCTTGGTATATAATATTGGAATAAAAGGCAAAGGATTGCATGGCCCAGATCTTCCAGTCTCCGGATTGTATTACTCCAGGTGCATGTCAGGACCCTGTGGGAATTGTCCTGGAAGTTTGAACCTGCACTAGGCGCCTGCTCCCTGGGACTCTCCAATGTCTCTACTAAAGTTTTTTAAAAAAGAGTCCAAGACTACAGACAGTTCCATGGTACAGGTTAAGACAGAAAAATCCTAGTTTGACTCCTGGGTAATATACCCCTCCCAACCATACTAACTCCCGACTAACTCTTGCCAGCCCTGCTTTAACATTCAGGTCACTCACCTAGTCAGCAAAATTCTCACGGGACATTTAAACATGCCATAGGGCGGCTAGTACCGTAATAAGGGTGTCTGTCTTGTCTCTTCAGTGAGGAAGGGTCTTCGCTCAGAAGAGCATGAAGTAGAATCAGCATTGAGTGGAGACTTAGGAAACCAAGACCTTCTATTTGTTAGCTTTTTCTGACTCTTGCTATTCCTAACAACAGTATACTGTTGAACAGAGCATTGTACAAGCAATTATTGGAATGTGCAACAAAGGCAGCTTAATAGATATGGGGAACCTTTTTCTTCTTTTATACTGGCACCATCAAATTGGCAAGAGTAATCTGGAAGGTGAATTTGTAGAATGTATTCATGCCAGTTTCCTGGAACAATTTTGTTTTGGAACCAACACTGGATAAGCTATTTTGGATCTTGTATATTGTGTAATGAGGCAGGGTTAATAAGTAATTTAAAAGATCCGCTGGGGATGAGTGATCATTAATACAATGTTCAATAAAAATACATTCAATTGAAAAAAACCTTCAGCAAGAAAGATCATCTGTGGCTTACTCAGGAAGTTAAGGATGGTACTAGGTTAATGGTAAATCATTATGTTGTAAAATGAGAATTGGGAGTGTTTCAGAAACTAGAAAAGGGCTGTGAAAATGTTGATAATGGAAACATAGGTTGAAAGTGAACTAAGCAGAAACATAAAAACAAATTGTAAGAGCTTTTTCAAATATATAAAGGAAGAGAGTAGCTAAAGTAAATGTTGGCTTTCTGGAATCGGAGGTTGGTTAAAATTATGGGGAATGAAGAAATGGCAGAGACATTGAATTAATATTTTGCGTCCGTCTTGCAGTAAAAGACACAAGTTGCATACCAGAAATAGAAGGTGACCAGGCTTAAAAAAAAAGGAGGTGATTAATGTCTACAGAGGAAAGAGTACTGGAGAAACTGAAGAGAAAATCTGACATCATCTGGACCTGAGGCCCTGCATTCACTGGTTCTAAAAGAGATAGCTTCAGTGATAGAAAATCACAGCCAGAGCATCTGCTAAAATTCTCTAGATTCTGGAACGATCCTAGCAAATTGGAGTTATCAAATGTGACTCTGCCATACCAGAAAGGAGAGGGGGGGGGTGAGAGAGAGAAAACCGAGAACTACAGGCCAGTTAGCCTGGCACTAATCATTGGGGAAGTGCTGGAATCTATTATTAAGGAAGACTTTAACAATGCACTTAAATTACATTATGATTTCGACAGTCATAGAAAATACAGGTGGAGTTGTAGGTTGTGAGGGGGATATAATAATCTTTATTATTATCACAAGTAGGCTTACATTACCACTGCAATGAAGTTACTGTGAAAATTCCCTAGTCGCAACATTCCGTCACCTGTTCTGGTACACTGGGAGAATTCAGAATATCCAAATTACCTATCAGCATGTCTTTTGGCACTTGTGGGAGGAAACCAGAGCACCCGGAGAAAACCCAGACACGAGGAGAACATGCAGACTTCTCACAGACAGTGACCCAAGCTGGAATTGAACCCGAGATCCTGGCTCTGTGAAGCAACAGTGCCAACCACTATGCTACCGTGCTGCACTGATATGAAAAGACATGGACAGGTTAAGTGAGTGAGCAATAAGATGGGCAGATGGAGTATAATGTGGGGAAGTGAGATTGTTCATTTTGGTAGAAAAGCAGAATATTTTTAAAATGGTGTGGAATCTGTTAGTGTTGATGTTCCGAAAGACTTGGATGTGTTCATGCACGAACTCTGTAAGCATGCAGGCACAGCAAGCAATCCAGAAGGCAAATGACATGCTGGCCTGTATTTCAAGGGTACAAGTACAAGAATAAAGAAGTCTTGGTAAAAGTGTACAGGGTTTCGGTGAGACCACATCTGTAATACTGTGTGCTGTTTTGGTCTCCATATTTAAAGATGTACTTGCAGTGGAGGCAGTACAGCAAAGGTTCACTAGATTGGTCGCTGAGTTAAGAGATTGGGTAAGGAAAAAAGTGAAAGATGGCAGCCATGATCATACTGACTTTTGGCACAGACTGTATAGTCCACTCTTGTTCCTATCTCTAGTATTGTGCTGATCAAGTATATGCACAGCATATACCATTCACCGACCACCAAACAATATTTTCCTTAGACTGCAAACATGTTTTTGACAAGGTGCCACAGCTTTTGACAAGGTGCCACACAAAAGGTTGCTGTATAAGATAAAGATGCATGGCGTTAAAAGTTAAAGTAGTGGCATGGATAGAGGATTGGTTAATTAATAGAAAGCAAGGCATGGGGATTAATGGATGTTTCTCTGGTTGGCAATCAGTAGCTAGTGGTGTCTCTCTGGGATCAGTGTTGGGCCCGCAATTGTTCACAATTTACATAGATGATTTGGAGTTTGGGACCAAGTACATGTGTCCAAGTTTGCAG